>NC_056593.1:19242929-19445429 GCF_018340385.1 Cyprinus carpio | reverse complement strand
GAACAGCCAAAATGGTTTGCAAATTGACACTTTTAAAGCAAATCAAAACATAATTGCAATGTTTTAAGTCGCATTCACTTTCAAAATATAATTCACAACATAAATTGAACCTTTTGCTGTAATGCAATATTAAGCTCCTCTCTGTTTACTTTTGTTTGTTGTTTCATTTTATGCCTAATCTCATTGAGGTTTCTGATCAGCTTAATTGTGTAATTCAGTCACTTTGATCACAGGAATTACATTTATGCTGTAAGGCAACTTCAAAACGGTTGTTTTGACATGAAGACTTTATTACCGAGCTTCAGAAAACATATGATTTCTTTTAAACCTAGTGAAATCAAACACTTTCTTAAATATCATGTTCATTAACTTTACAAGAAAGAGAAAAATAGTGTTTTTCCATTTAAGTTTCGCTTTGGCTTTTTTATTTAGACTTTACATGCTTGATTTCAAAATATAGCAACACAAATCATACTCATAGCATGCTTTTTTATAGAAAATTATTTTGTAGGCCTCAAATAGTCCCCAGTTAGTTTACAGTCGATAATTGTTAATATTTTCAAGCACTGTCTTCATTAATAATGCCAGCTTTGTAAGCACACATCATTTCCTCTTGGCTGTACCGCTCACAAAAGCAGTCAGCCCAGGGGGGTTAATGTTGTGTGTCCATCCGTGTCTTCCTGCTCTGGCATGCTACTCTTCTGGCATAAACTCTCAGGAACTGGCTTTATTTTTCACCCACTTTTGTTTTCAACATACCCTGTCTATTTTTTTGAGCCCTGTTGAACTGAAACCGCTAAATTAGCTATCCGGCTTTGTGTCCCACTTGTTGGGATGTGAACATATGTCCACTCGGCTTAATATCAATGTGTCCTTGATGCTTGTGGATGGGTGTCAGAAACATATGCGCCTCTTCTCTGACATCTGCTTGACTTCCCATTACCATTTCACAGTTTATGCAGACAAACACCCTTATACTATTAATGTTTATTATTGAGGAAAATGTTTTGTTTTCAATTTCTTGCGTGAGTATTTCTTGTAAGAAGTGTATAATTATATTTTGCACATTATACTGGAGACATGCTACCCATGGACATTTATGTTCAATATTACAAAAGTGTGTTAGAGTCAATCTGAAAACTTTCAAAATCTGAACAAAGTTTAAACTTTTTGGAGATATTTATATATTTATGGTCTGTTACCCTGTTTGGCCTGGATTCAGTGCTCTGCTGTGAATGCTGGGAAGGCACTGCTGTTGATATAATAGAGCAGATCTGCTTCAACTAAACACAATGCAGCGTTAAGACCTGATCTGAGCTTGACTGTCACAGCCAAATGCTGCATATCAGAGAGCGCCACAGGAGTACAGGCCGTCCAGCACTTCAGACCATCCCTCATGAACAGAGGATAGAGAGAAATAGGATTAGAGGGAAAATCATATAAGCAGTTAATTGAACAACAATACCTTTATTCAGAGAATGTTGGATCAGAAACTGAGACTTGCACACTCCAAAAGAGGAATGCTGGGACGTAGGGTTTTTGTCATTTAACTTTGAATCAAATCCCTTTAGAGTTCATGACATTTTCTGTTAATGTTACACATATTGTATTTAAAATCAGATTACATTCATAATAACACTAACAGAGTGCATTTATGTTTACATTAAAATATTTACAACAAATATTATTTGTTTATTAGGTGCTATACACTTATGTACTTACTGTGTAAAGTAAGAATTTCTTTAAAACAAGGTTGATTTGCTGGGATCTAGCTTTTTCACTTTGCATTACAAAGTTTTTTTTTTTTAAGTTTTCACAATTTTGTTGTGTTTAATGTAAGTGTACATACAATTTTATAATAACACTAACAAATGCTATTTATAAGTTTCTGATCATAATTATATATTAATACATGTTGTTCATTAGTTACACAATACTTACATATGTTATTACATTGTAATAATCACTAATGTAAGATTTGAATTTTCTTTAAAAAAAATGATACTTCATCCCACATCTGAAAGCATGATATTAAAAACATTTCATTAAATCTATAATCTTTTGTGTTTAGTGTAAATTCAATTAATCATAACAAAAATAATGTGTTTAGTGTAAATTCAATTAATCATAATTAAAATAACACTGAAAAATATTTAGAAGTTGCTGAACATAATTCTATATTTAATATGTTGTTCATTAGTTATTACACAGTAGTCATATATGCAATTACAATGTTATAAACACTCATTTAGGGTTTTAATTTCCAAAAAAATTCTAAAATCTAAAATCATCACTTGACGCTGAAAAAATAAATAAATAAATAATAATAATAATTTCATTAATTTGGTTGTTTTATGTAATTAATGTAAAATAATTATAATAATGCTAGCAAAAGCTATTTAGAAGTTGTGGGATATAATTTTATATTTAAGACACTTTGTTTATCAGTTACTAATCAGAATGTGTATCTATAATTAGCTTACATACAAAATCAATAAATGATCAATAACAATTAACCATATATGTATTGCAATGTTTTCTTTGTACTTCTGTAGTCTGATTTTATGACATGCTATGTCACTCTAATATGCTTAAATGGAAACAAACTGAAATGGAATCGTTTCATTGAGCAGTGGTAATTAATACGCGTTTGTTTGCATGCAGACTTTAGGTGAGGTTTGTGAGTGTGTGTGTGTGCGTATGTGTGTGTGTGTGTGTGTGTGTGGGATTAGAGGGATTCCTCTCGCTCTCTCTGGGGAGACCAGTCAGGATGGTGTGTCCCCAGGGTACGGCCGCAGCACACTGGCTGTGTGTTCCCATATAATGAGGGTCAACAACAGTTGTTTAATTTAGCTTCCACAAAAGGCAAAAGAAACCACTGAGCATTTCAAATCTCAAAGGCCATGACTGTCACCCAAATCAAGATGTATGGATTTGATTCATGTCATGTTGGCATTCTGGGTAATATCCAGTGGGTCAAGCTTTTCCCAGAGTCAGAACCAGTAAATGGGACTTTTATGAAATGCAAGAAATCACATTTTCAACGATTAGTCACAGAAGAAAAAAAAGAAATAGTGGAATTTGTCTTCCAGAAAATCCCAAGTCTAGTCTTTTACTGCTTTTATGTGGGATATATGTGGGAATTGCACAGAAAGTGCTACAAACTGAAATGTCTGTCATATACAGTATACCATGTATAACATTTAATTTAATGCAAATATAATGAATCATAATTATAACACACACACACACACACACACACACACACACACACAAAGTTGCTGAACATTTAATATATTTAGTATTTAATAGATAACTGTTTGTTCATTAGTTATTACACAGTACTACATATATAATTACAAACACTAGTTTATTTATTTATTTTGTTTTTTAACAATCATTATACATTTCTCATCTGAGAACATGGTACTCCAATAAATAAATAAATAAATAAATAAATAAATAAATAAATAAATAAAAGTTCTGGGCTCTAGATTTTTAACTTGACACTGAAAGACTGGAAGATGAATTAGCTAAATTAGTGAAATAAATTTAAAATGTCTGTCTTATACAATATACCATGTATAAATTGATTAAATATCCACAAATTGTTACTTAAATCTTAAAAAGTATATATAATAATAATAATAATAAATAAAATTATTATTATTATAATTATTATTATATCAGTAACGGTAATGCAATATGTATCCTGGTGCGAATACTTTCAACCTTATTTGTACGTAAAAAGTTTATTCACTGTAAAAATGTACCAATATTATTTTGTGTTTGAAATGGTTAAGCAGTGAATTTATTTTATTATTTATGTATGTATTTTCATTAAAAAAAGTCAAATGTGACAGACTTTGTTTGGTCGTGTTTCTTGTCCCATATGTCTCAGTAACACACGAGTGGCAGTGTTGTCAGTCTTGCGGTTGAGTCTGTGTCTAAGCTGGTATTTGTGTAGAGGGCGAGATGATGATGCAGATGATGTATTTGTTTGTAGGGGGCTCTTTAGTGCTCGACTGAGAGGAAGACCTGCTGTAGTGATCCAGCCTGATGAAAAGTGAGGATACCGCTGGGCGCTGAGAAAATGAGAGCCATTACTGGGCCAAAAACACTGTCATTTGGGTAAAGAATGAGCCAGCGAGAGGTGCAGCCGGGCTGGGATACAGAGCTTGATGTTACAAAAGGGGGGCCAAGGGGGAGACGGCAATTTTACCTGGCAGGGCTTTGAGGGGCTAGCGAAGCACAGATGAGAATGTAATCAGAAGGCAAAGGCCTTCTCGCGCTTTGTGCCGAGGTGCTCAGGGCCAGTAGAGCTCAATCACGTTCATGGACCCTGGAGTTAATATCAGTGCAGGACTCAGAAGAAAACTCACTTTGACTCGGTTTGGACACAAATACAGCAGTGTGAGATCCTGATTAATCACCAGACTGTGCAATAAACGTGTCGTTTGATTTGATACAATCTTTGAAAATCAGTGTTTGTTGAGATTTAATTTGCAAATTAATCTAGATTAGCTTTATTAAACTCATTCTTACAGTTGTGACAATAATATGAATAATTACACTTGTGACATCTTATAATAATAATAATAATAAAAGATTAGCTGTACTAAACTAATTTTTACACTTGTGACGTCTTAATAATTATTATCTTTATTATTGTTGTTGTTAGTTGTCATTTTTATCATTTATCTTTTTTATAAATAATAATCTTAATAACTTATTAGAATCTTTATTATGGTTATTATTGTTATTGCATTATAATTCCTACACTTGTGACATCTTAATAATAATAATAATAATGTTATTTATTTTTAAATAATAATTTGAATGACTATTAATTATTATTATTATTAGTTATTATTGTTGATAATAACAACAACAACAAATTATAATAATGATGATGATAATTATGATGGTGGTGTTAGTTGTTATTGTTGTTAGTATTATTATTATAGTAATTATTTAATTTATATATATATATATATATATATATATATATATATATTTACATATTTTATTAACAACAGTAACGATTCAGAGACTAATATTATATTAATTATTATAAATTATAGAGAATTATTATTATTATTATTATTATTATTATTATTATTATAAACTCAAAGCTCAATCAAAGCTCCATCACGGTCCTAGGGGTTTGTTGCCAGTGCTTTGCTGTGCAGTTGGGAAGGTGTTCTGAATGTTTTAGGGTGTTGCTACGGTGTGGCCTTTCAGTTGCTAGGGTGATCTAGGTTGGTGCTTACTGACTTTACAGGATGTCTTTACCCATTATACTGTCCACCAACAGAAAACTCTTGATGAATTTGATGAATTAGTGTTAGTATAAGCAACAGCAATAGTGGTTTTATTAAATATTTTTCTAAAAAAAATGTAGTTTATGTTCAATATAATAAACGTGTCTGAAAGTGAGTGAATCTGTATATTGTAGTTTCCTGTAAAATTCCAATCAAAGGTCGCCCATCATTTGTTACCCTCAAGTTTCAATTTCACCACAATTTCTTGTGTATTGAAGAGAAAGGGGATTTAATTTGAGCACTTTTCTAATTGATGGAGCTCATTTAGGCTGGTTGTGAATAACAGGAAATGCTCGCGAGTCGCAGCACTTCTTGTTTATGAAGCTGAATTTCAAATCACTCTCTGCCTCCACATCTGTCATCTTTAGGGTTAAAGGACACAGATGGCAGCCTCGCTGGCATTCAACCAAAGCGCTGCGTGCCAACTGGATGCCAGGCTGTGAAGAGGGAAGCTTCTCATCTCCCTGTTAACTGTCTCAGGTCTCTGTGTCACCAGATGTCCCTCGAATGTTCTTGAGCGACAACTTATGTTGTTGCAATCTTGGTTTTAATCACTCTCATTTATCTGAACGGGCCTCCAATAGCTTTGAATAGAAAATTAGGCATCTCAGCGAAGGCTTGAATTGGGATAAATCATTTAAGGATTTGACACGGTGCACATAAACATGTCTGGTATCGCTGGGCGGAAATGGAGCGAGCGTTTGATCGCTGCTGATACGAGGGTGTTCGACACTAATCGTGTGGCTAAGGCCGTTTGTTTTGCTGACTGGCCAAGCATTAGGCCTCTTCTGGACTTCAGTCAAGTCGACGCTCATGGTTTTGATCTTCAATATTAAGTCTATTTAAGCGATAATTGAAGTCGGGAAGCGGACACTAAACCGCGTGGCCCTTCGTGTCCATCCAACACGCCGCAGTAAATGATATACCTCGCGGTGTAAATACTGCGCTGAAATTTGAAAGCATATTAGTGTTATCCCTTCCCCTCAGGCAATTGGTCTTTTATGCCGTCAGATTCTGGCTTCTGATAATATTAAGTGGAATTTGCCTCTCGTATCTGCAAAAATGGCTTTAACCGCTAACGCATATGAATATGTTAATGTTGTGTGGGGAAATCTGCCATTTTACTGAAAGAATGACTGATCCTTCCCAAAGATCTTTAAGGTAAAATTAAAGCAGTCCTCATATTTAGCATCTATTTTGTCCTTTAGATGGAGGAATTTGAATACGACTAAATTGCATTTTCTTTAATATCTCCTCTCGAAATTAGACCATCTGGCTTGGAGTCATATTCGTTTTTTGATCATGTTTTGAAATACATTCATTTTAGACACATTCCTTTTTAATGCAGGGCTTAAACTAAAATATTATTCTGCATGGCCTCTTTTCTGTGATTTGTTTCATGCTTCTCTTTCTTTTATTGTTCACTCTTGAAAATAAATGTTCTTTATTGGCATTGATGGTACCATGAAGAACCTTTCAAATCCATGGAACCCTTCAATGCACAAAAGGTTATTTAAAGTGGAAGACATTTCTTTAGATGTTTAAAATGTTCTTCAAACTAAGACAAATTAAGAAATTGTTTCCCCCAATCTATTTATTTATTTATTTTTATATTTTTTTTAGTGGCTTTCTTTTGTGTTTTGTCATTTTTTTAAATATATAATATGTATATATGTTTTTTTTTTTAACATATTTAAAAAAAAAAAAAAAAATTAAAATAAAAAAAAAAAATATATATATATATATAAAAAAAAAAAAAAAAATTAAAATAAAAAAAAAAAATATATATATATATATATATATATATATATATATATATATATATATATATATATATATATATATATATATATATATAATTTTATTTTAATTTATTTATTTTTGTTTCTTTATAATAACTTTTGCTTTTGTTTTTGTATTTTGAATACATTTTTATCAGCGTATAATTATTTGAAATGTTAATTATTTTATTTCAAACGGCAGATTTTATGAAATTAAAGAAATTTCTTCACCTAATGCATTTCCATGTCCCTTCCTTCAAGTATCAATTTTAGGCAAATGCTGTCTGTGCTGTTTTACAGATTTGAAAATGCCTCAGCAAATGATCGAAATTTAATTAGCAATATAAATGCCAGAAAGAGCACATTATGTACAATTGTCTTGCTATCTTTCCAGAAATTAGTCTTTTAAAATGAATTTGCTGTATTAATCATCTTCAAAATATTTTTGATCACTGAATTAATAGTTTTCCATCCTGTTTTTAGGTATTCATTGACATAGGTGATTGCCTCTTAATTACTACAACGGCCTCCTCCTATTCTGTCTTATTAATTCATGTTTCCTGGCACAGTCCCAAAAGGCTGTCTCGCCCTATATCTTCTAATTACTTCTGTAATTGAATTTGCTCACTGTTTCTGGGTGATTTTTTTTCAAGGAACTGTTTGTTCGGCGGTTTATTGTGTTTTTGTGCGCCGGTCCTCAGCAGACAGAACATGTAGGACCTCTTTTCTCTTTTCTCATTAATTTTCCAGAGCCTGCCTTCAGTTATTTATTTATTATTACCTGCCGAGGCGGCCCCTAACCGTGTGAACGCCGGAGCAAACAGGGTGGAGGAAATTAATTAATTAGGATTGGTGAAACAATTACCTCGGGCCCCTCTCAGCCAGTCAGTCAGTCATTTGCTGAAGCCTTCGCCGATTTGAGAAGTACTTTGAAGTGCCATTACAGATACGCCACGCGGCGAGACCGCGGCTGTCACGACTTTCGGAATAAGTGTGAAAGATTTGGAGTGAGTTGTACACTGGCGTCGAGCATAAATGATATCATTTAATCCATATGATAGGCATAAAAGTCACTCAAGATGGTGGCTCCTAATGCAGAGATTAATGGCATAATTGAATGCGGCGCGAGCAGACGCTCATCCCGGCCCTTATCGGAGCCCATCACGGCCGCTCGACTGACCGCCGATGGACCCTCAGGGTTCTTTGTCCTCGTGTCAGAGGCCATTATCCGGTGGTGGCAGCGGAAAATTCGTCCCCCAGCTCTGACGGTGCATGTGTGTCTCTGAAGAAAACTTTCCCCCACTCGGCCATTGATTTATTTTTCCTTTTCGCCGCTCCTATCTCCCCTTCTTTTGTTTCCTTATCGTGGCTTCAGGTTATTATGTGCAAAGTATTGACAGCACTAGAAGGCCCGTGGTCGATGGTGGGCTAATGCATCCGTAATCCCGCCTTTGTTACGGAGGAATGTTTTGCGCGGGTCTCCGACGAGGAGAGAGGTGCAAAGCTGTTGATCCAGGTTTTATTTGTCACGAAGCCCATCCATCAATCAAACCCGAGACCATCTGACTGACTGAATGACACGCCGACTGGGCTGAGGAAATTTGATAACGCTGTATTGTCAGGCAGCTTCACAGACTTTTTTTCCCCCTCTCGATAAGAAATACATTTGACTGGAGCAGATAAGCGCACAAGGGGTAAAGCCTTAAAGAGAGAGGGTGACACGTATGCCATAAGAGGGGGGCTTTTCTTCCTTTAAGAGCCCTGGTGTAAATGATAGGTTTGGCAAACAGGACAAACACAGATTCAAAAGCGGCAACATCCAAGTGCAATGGATATACCTAGATTATTTAAAAAGATGCCAGATAGTAACAATTCCCCATCTGTTTGTGCCGTTATGGAAATAGCACGCTAGAGTACGCCAGGAGAAGCGTAATGCCGTGTTTTGCACCCGGGTTTAGGGTCTCGCTGCATCATCACGCTCTTAAGAGATGAATTTAATGCACTGCTGCTCAGTGTCGACACTATAAGCGCTAAGCCAAGACAGGTAAAGGGTGTTTTTAACCATAACACAAGGCCCTTTTTAAAATACATCAGTGGTACTTACAACAGAAGTGGATGAAGTCAATCGTAAATAATAAATAAATACATACATAGATACAGATAAACCCACCTACTTTAGTTGCTGCCTTCAGTTTTTAAGTGTATTCAAATTGCCCATATAATTCATTTCATCTCATTTTTTAAAATCTTGTCTAAGGGAATTTTAATGAAGTTTTCACAGTGTAACCTAAATAGTTGCTTATTTAAAGAAAATGAGGTAAAGGTCGAAATCATTTTTGTGGTAAGCATTTTGAAACAGCTTGAAATAGATTCATGCCTATCTGAATTTAGAGTCAGAGCTATCCATTTTTTTAAGTCTATTTTTAAGTAGCATCAATACTAAAATGTACTTACTTAGATCTTCAGAAGGTTACATCATTGTCCTCATTCATGAAAATAATTTCCTTCACATACCATTCTTACGTAAATTGTTGCATTCAGTTTAATGTGGTGTTTAATGTAAGAATGGATTTACAATGATTTATGCAGAAATAAGCTGGCCTATTGGTTTGGTGTAATTCAGAACTCTTAATTTATGTGTTCACTGACAGAAATTCCACCCAAAATATAGTCAAAATATGTGTATTTTTATTCCATTTATTATTTTTATTCTATTATTAAATAGACACCAAACATTAGCATAAACATTGAGATGTTCCTATGCGCGCACAAATTCTTGTTCCAAACTGGGCCGTCCTGAGCATCTTTCCAACATTAGCTGCAGAGGGACGCTGACCCATAAAAAGATTCTTGAGCAAAGGCGAAGAAAGCCAAGAAATTACCAGAGGGCAAGAAAATGGACGTTATTGTGACCTGTACATTAACACACTGTATGATTAAGTAAGTTTTTGTGCTGTAATGACCAGAGGCTAAGGAGTCCGAAAAGAAAGGGGGAAAAAAAATCAATGTAAGACTGCAGCAGATTAGCTTGACAAATTACATGCGCTCGACTGGCCCATTGTACAGTATGTCTCCTATATTCTTTAAGAAGACATCACAAAATGGAGCTGCCAAATGGCGTATGGACTCCCGAGATCATTTTTATTGATTTTGCACAAACATCAATGCAGGACTGTGGTGGTCGTGCACTCCTCGTGTCTTGGATGTGTGTCAGGAATGCCGCCGCATCAATACTGGGTCAGATGCAGGCAGCTGTCATTGTTCCTGCCAATGGACGAGCTCGTTCTTGAGATCTCCTCATCTGGAGGACGACAACAGCTCTTTGGTGACTGAGTTTCGGCAAGACAAATAGTTCTGTTGTTGAATGAGCTGCCAAAACAGACTTGAGAGTCATGGCTTGGCTGCAATAATATAAAAATAATGTTTCTTTACACTGTGTAGCAAATGTCTCACATTTGGTTCGAAAGTTTTTTAATATCACCATTTCTTCTCAGAGACCACAATGTGTTTAAATCGAGATAAAAAGGAGGCATTTAGATATTTTCCTGAGTATTCAAAACTTGAGATTCAAAAGAAAGCTTGACAATGTCTAATACTGCACTCTTGTTAAAGATGTCAACCGGGACATTTTATTTCTCAGAAGTCTTGATGGAGTTCTCAGTTGTGTACCATTAAGTAGATTTAAGTGCATTTTTGTCAGATTTATCTTTAGAAAGTCATGCTATCATATAAAGTTTGTTTACTGGCATTGATGGTTCCATGAAGAACCTTTAAGATCCATGGAATCTTTCCATAGCACAAATGTTCATTTTAGTGGAAAAATGGAAGAACTATTGGATTTACAGTGGATTCTTCACACTAAGACCTGTTCTTTATTTTAAGACCTGCTCAGTGAAAGGTTCTTTGAGGAACCCAAAATGGTTCTTCTACACTCTTAAAAATAAAGGCTCTTTATTGCCATCTATGATTCCATGAAGAAATTTAAAAATTCATGGAACCTTTCTATTTCACAAAATGATCTTTATGTTGGAAAAAGGTTCTTTAGATTATTAAAATATTCTTCAAACTGATTAAAAAAAAATAAAAAATTCAATTAAATATTTTTGGAGAACCCAAAATGGTTCTATGGCATTGCTCTGAAAGCCCTCTTTTCGAACCGTTCTTTTTTTTAGCTATAAGTGTATAAATATGGATTGGATTTACAATTTGGATTTGGTAGAATTTAGTAAGAAATGTTTGCGCTCATCTTGTCGATATTTCCATTTTGATTGCAGACTTTGAAGTCAGAGCACAGGTTGAGACATCGCTGCAATTTTTTCTGAAACTCTAGAAAAGACTAATTTTAAGATCTCATTTGTGACTTTTCTTAAGGAATTGTATGTCACATTGCGAAGACTATACTGTCAGAATATTTCTCAATATTTGTCTCGATATTTGTGCTGTATGTTAAGAACTGTCTCATTTGTGTCTATTTTAATTTCTTCTAAGGAATGTCAGGAAAAACATTTGTGAAAAAGGTGATACTTAAGTAAACTGTCTTGATTTTTAAGCAGTTTTAACCAGAGTATGTTTAAATTGCATCAATAAAGAAATGGTAAGTAACATCATCATTTGTCCAAAAAATTCAATTTGATTGTCTTACAGAAAAAAAAGAAAAGAAAAAAAAAAGAAAAAAAAATATTTTTTTGTACTAAAAACTAGTTTTTGTGAGTAAACTCTTCATGCCAATGCTCTTCTTCTCCACTGGAGCTGTATTAATGCCATCTATCAGCACATGAGCAGAGCATGTAACATGATAAGAGCTGGCAGCATGATTCATTTGATTCTATTAGCAGAGTGGCAGAGTTACATGGCAGCGTTAAACGGAGCAGATGTTAACAGTGGGAGGTGATGGAACAGCTTACACACACACACACAGATGCCACAAACTGTTGCGTGCACTTGTCAGCGAGTGTAAACGTGCGTGTGTGCTTTATGATGCCATTTAAAGGAGAGTGTCATAACGTAGGCCATTTCCCACAGCGGAAAGGATGTTCCTACGCCTCCATAACTCATGTTTTCTTTGCTTTTCACACACAGGCAAACACTTGTAATTTATCTTCCCGTGAGCCGGTGGCATTTATGGGATAGTTGTGAAATTCTACAACTACAGTATAAACAAGGAGGAAAGAAAAGCGCAGGATGGAGAAATGTGCGTGGAGTCACGGCCGGTCCGTCAGAGCACGAGACCTCCCTGCAGTTCTGTCATGAAGTGTGTGTACATGAATTAATGTTACTCGCTGGAGGCGCTCAAGCCTGACTCGAGTTAATTGTGTGTGTTTTTTTTTTTTTTTTTCTGTATGAAACTTTTAAAAATCCAATTAGGAGCTTGAGTTCATTAAGGAAGACTATTTGGAGTTTTAGGAACCAGATCTTGAATGTGTCTTAAAAATAGGTTAAGCTTTGAAGTCATTTTATTTTATGATAATAATTACAGCCTTCATGTGAGTTTAGTGTCTGTCATGAAATACACACCTCCCCAGATGAGCATTTATTGCTCAGAGGTTGCTCTTTGATTGCTCACAAGACTCTTAGTTCTTACTGTCTAAGATGTTTCTTCTCAAAATTCCTTAGAAATAATAATAATAATAAAAAAATCTACAGAGAGAAGACCCGAAAAAAAAAAAAAAAGACAGTGTAATTTAGAACAACCTTATAGCATCTCCAAAAACTGGCCATTGTCTCTTTTTGTCTGTGATCTGGAAGGGGTGGATTTCCCTCAGCTTGAGAAAAAGTCCACAAGATTGATATATTGATTCGGTGCACTGGACAGCCATCAAACCCAGTCTGTGCTCATCTCAGATGGTGGTCCAGAGCCAGTGTCCGTACAGATATCTCCACGCAACCTGCCAGTGCTGGAACACTATGCGTTTCCTCTACTGGGAACAAGCGGCCCATTCAAACACTTCAGCGAGGCCAGAGATTGACCTAATCACATGCTTCCCAAGTCCATTATATGTGTGGAAACTCTCCAATTAACAGTGTCAGTCTGAAGGGAAGTTTGTAGGAGAATGCAGTTTTAGTAAGGTTGTGGACCGGTTTGAATGAAGCATTGGTAAGTGAAATGCTGTATAAAAATAGAGATTTGTCCTGCACTCTTAACAATATATGTTCCAATCAGAAGTTCCACAATTCACTTTCGATTCTCTAGTTCTTCAAAAAAAAAAAAAAAAAAACATCTCTGGTGCATTTATGAATCCGAAAGGCAATACTCTAAATCTGAACAACCCATCATGTGCAGCAAGATCTTTTTAAATCTTCATATAACAATACTGGAACTCAAGAACCTTGAGCAACTCAAGAACCCAAGAAGCCAAATATTTAGTTATCAATATACCATTAGCTGAATAGTGAAGAAGTAAATCAAATTTCTGGAATCAAATTCACTATTTGAAAATCTTTAATAGAAATATTACTGTTCAAAGAAAAAATGTGAACAAAATACAAAATCAAGTACTAATAGAACCCGAGGTGTCTTCGGCCATGATGTTTGATTTTGTGTTTAGGGTATGTTTTCTAAGCCTATATCTTATGATACTCATAAGCAGAAATGTGAGGGACACCTGCCGTCGGCCATGTCACTAAAGTTTAAGAGGTATCATCCTGTGGTGTGTCCAGTTTCTCATCTGGATTTGAAACAACTCTTCACACTTAATTACGGAGGATGAGGGAAATGCCCCATTTCTCTTTGTTATAGGCTAAGCTTCCAGTAATCCCAAACAAAAGGTCTGGCTCTGGAAACTGTAGGATTTGCTGGTGGGATTATAGTCTCATGGATAATGATGTGCAGTCAGCGAAAGCAAAGCTTTATTTGAATTCAAATTGGCCGGTAAACAAAACCCATCGGTATGTCTGCTGTTGGAGTATCTGTCTAGTAAGCACTGTGTCAATGCATCAGCAAACCCATGCAATTTATACGGATCTATTATTGCCGTTACAGTGAGCAAGTGTTCTGTTATCCATCTCTTCATTATATGAGGGTTGCTGGAGCTCTGTTTCCATACGATTCCTCTGCGCTACAGAGTCCATATCTAGCTTTTTGATAGTACCTGTCTCTTGTCTTTGTGTCTATGAACTTTGATTAACAGGCACGTGGTTTCATAGAGACTCTTTCAGAAGCGTTTGCCAATTTGTTTTGAGCAATTTTCATTTACTTGAAATGTATTTTTTAATGCTGCTAAGTCAGTAATATTTATTGGTGCTTGAGACTAAAAGGCTAGCATTGCTACTAGTATTACTTACATTTAGGCTTAGGGATTCTCAAAAACTCAGTATAAAACTTTACGGAGTAACTTGCCCTTCAATTTGTTCTGCAGACATAAATGATACCCTGATTTATGTAGCTTATTGAGGAAACATACTCATCTTGACTTAAAAAAAAATCTGGTGGACATTGAAAGTGGAACTGAGATTAAATGTAGGCTTTTTTGACTTAGAACAGCATGAAATCAACTATACACCCTGAAATTGTCCTAACAATAATAAAGAATACCCTACCAACCACAAAGAAATGTCCTGGGAATCGTCCAGAACAAATAACTTTCATTGCAACTAGTTTTAATTTAGTGCTAGTCTTAGTACTGTGTCAAACGTAATATTATTTTGCTCAATTTTAATTTTAATTTTCAGATCACGGCACCTCCACAGTGAGAGCGCATGTAAATGGTTGCCAGATTTCACAAAGCAAAATGCTGGGCAGAGTGACGTACGTATCTGTTTAAAAGAAAAGCTCTGATTGGGGGATTTGAGCTCAGATATCTGGCAACCGCAAACATGAATGGTAGCATTATAGTCTTGTACAGCAGTCTGAAATGTTTTGGCTATAATTTTTTCAACAAAAATAAAAAGGTCTTGGCAAAGTTTTTGTTCTTTTAATTACATTTTAGTCTCATCTTTTTTCGTCAACGATATTATTCTCAGTAATTCTTTAATTACCTTAGTATCATCTCGTCGCCATCTCATTTTCATCAAATGAAAAAACTTAATTGATGAACATTTTTCGTCATAGATTTCATTATCGAAATTAACACTAATTGCAACAAGTTCAGTTGGTTTCCACTGGGTTAGTTGTTCACACCTTGATGTCGCTCTTTTGATGTAGAGCAGGAAATATCCAGGAAATATCAAGATCACTCTAGCAACCACATAACAATACCCATTGGTTTCTGTTGGGATAGTTGTTCACACATTAATGTGGCTCTTATGGTGTACACCAATATGTAACTGACTAGAAACCTACCCAGAAGACTCTAAAAATATCCTAGCAACTATCGAGATACCCTTGCAATTGCATAGTAATGCCTTGTCAAGCATCCAGAACGTCTTAGCATTACTGTGTCAAGTTTCATTGATAACAATTGGGATAGTTATTCACACCTTAATGTTTCTCTTATGATATAGACCAGTGTGCAACCTGCTAGCAAACACCCAGGTAATGCCCTAGCAACTATCGAGAGCACCCTAACAACCACACAGCAATGCCCTTGGAATTATCCAGAACATTCTGTCATTGTTTCGGCAAGTTCCATTGGTTTCTTTGGGTTAGTTGTTCACACCTTGATCATCAATATCACCCTAGCAACCTCGAAGACCCTGAAAATGCCCTAGCAACCATCAATATCACCCTAGCAACCACATAGCAATGCCCTGACAGCTGTCCAGAACACTGTAGCATCATTAAAGCAAGTTCCATTGGTTTTCAATGGGTTAGTTATTCACACCTTGACAATGCTGCATTTGTTGTGTTAAGACAATGAACAGCTATTCAGACATCACAAACTGCTACTGACACTGGGTTGTTGATGCCACTCAAGGGAGTCTTTGGTTGTGTGTCAGTGACCTAATCAATACTGGATTGGATTGGATTGGTTGGTAAATCCAGTGTATTTTAATGCACCAGAGTGTGTCAGCTTAGTGTCGCGGCACTCTATATTTCCAAGTCAGACGCCTTTTAATTGAATACAACTGGAGCGAGACAACATGGGAGTCAAATATAAGCCATATGTTCTTTGCACGTTATTTTCTGTAGGTGGTGATTTCAAATAATGTCTTTTGTGTTGTTCTGGAGGTTGGGCAAACTGTTTTCCCTCTTTCGTTTCATGCTCCTGATGATAAGGCAAAGTCATTTAATTAAATATTTTCAAAAGTAAGAAGACCTTGAGGTCCTAAGACACCTTAGAATACCTAGAAAATGAATATGCACACTCCGACCTGCTATCCACTTCTCTGGAAATGTCTTTGCAGTCGTGTTGTGAATCTGACGTTTGAGATCTTCTTTAATAAAGGTGTTATAGATTTTTTCCCACTTAGATCACACACATATAATCAAATGAAGAAGAACTTACAGCTCAAAAGCATTTCTCTGTACTGGTAGCCTGAACACAGAGCCTGTGATGTTGCTCTGCAGATAACTGCGCCTGCATTTCCTCCTGACCATATATGAATTGCAAGGCTTTCATCATTTGGTCCTGGCTCGTGCCTTTAACTAAAGGAAGTGGCTGTGATGGTTGTTAAAACTGTTTTCAGGATGTTTAGTCTATGTGGCAGGTAGATCACACACAGAGAAATTATAATCTCAGTGCAGGACCTATATTTTCTGTCATATGAATGTAAAAATATCCCACACAAAACATTACTTGAAACTGTGTTTCAGCTTACTAATTTGGAAAAGTGTTGTCACATGAAAGCATGGAAACTTTGAAACATCCGTCATGTCTGAGGACCAACAAACAGAAGAAGGATTATCTTAAGTTGATTATGATCAAATAAAAAAACAAAAATAAGCAGCATAACAATTTAGGTGAATATGATGCAAACTCTCTAGAACATGTACATGTTATATTTCACCTGAAAATCAAAAGAAATTATTTATATTTATGCATTTAGTAGATGCTTTTTTTATTTTTATCCAAAGCAACTTGAAGTCCATTCAAGTTATGTATTTTATATATATATATAATTTAGTTTTTATACATCATAGTAGTACTTGTTATACTGTTTAAGTAGATCAATTATATATATATATTTATATATATATATAGAGAGAGAGAGAGAGAGAGAGAGAGAGAGAGAGAGAGAGAGAGCACACTATGAATGAATTTATATGATCACTTTTATGCCTCAATGAATGATACATATGTGAACATGGGAATAACGCAGTCTACTCTCAGTTTTCACATTAAGCAATTTACGTAACATGGCCACAACACTGAGCTAATTTTATAACATAAATGTTATTATGATACATTAATAACACATGGGGAGTGTCTAGTCGTCTGGTCCCACTGGAGCTCTGTTCATTCAGCCCTTGAAGAAGTTCACAGAGAGGTTCACTCAGGCTGTGACTGACAGGTCTCGAACCCTGAAATGCTTCTCCTTGATTACAGATTCAGTGGGGCCCAAAAGGAAGAGCACAGGGGTCTAAAGTGTCATCCTCCCATTAAGCTGGGCTTGTGTAACCATAATGCGCACAAAATAGCAGCCAGAACACACTCTCATGCATATGGAAATGAAGGGCCATTCATTCATATATCAGCGATGCAGGCCGACTCCATCAGAAACACATTAGTATTCGACGAATTGCAATGCAGAAGTGAACTATAGCCGATATGACTTCAGTTCTGTCATTTCCGCTGTTTGTTTTGTCACCGTTTAATGGTTGTTGAAGCATCAGCCCATCATCTGACTTTGATTGGGGCTGTAAAATTAATCCTATTAACAATAATAAAAGATTTTTTTATTGTAAAATGACTTACTTTTTGACAAATCAGTAATAAACAAATATGTTTGACTATCACTTTTTAATGGTTATTGTTATTATTATTATTATGGCCTACAAATGATCTGTTTTATTTGCCTGCACCTTTGCGAGCTCATTAGTCAGGGTAGTATTTTGACTGAAGTCATTATTGCTTTTCTTTTGTAGCAGCACTGTAGAGATTAACACTGAACCATGTTGTATGAGTAGACAAACCCTCCACAGTCAGTGTAGTGGATTACTGTCACTACGGAGGTACAGGGAGGACGAGGTGGCCCATAATTCCTATAGAAAGGTAGACAAACACACAGCCACCAACCAACAACTTTTCCCGTGAAAAACCCATAATATCACCCACCCAACCATAAACACCAGTGCCCTGTCAAAACCCATAAGAGCACTGACCCAACCAGAGCCAAATTCTGAAACCGACACGAATAAGACCGGGATCCTTGCTTCAAAGCATCTTATTCAATTTAAGCTTCTGTTGTTAGATATATATGTATATATATATATACATATATTTTATTAATTAGACAGATCAATTGCAAATTCAGCAATGCACTTAAATGCATGCAAACTGTACTGACAAATAGGAAAAAATGTGTTATTCCAGCTGTGAAATTTGTCACTATGTACAAATCAAGTCAAACTGATTTTCTACTAGTAGGATTAAATAAATACATAAAATGTCCAAATTTACGGAGTCACATGACATGCAGGAAAAAAATAGTAGGCTAAAGCGTGTGCACGATTTACTATTTCATTCCCTTGATTTATAAATTGTGCGCACGATTTACTAATCCTTTCTCTCAATTTGCTAAATCGTGCACACGATTTATATCGAGATCGAGGGAAATTTTGCGCACGATTTAGTAATCCATGTGGAACGAAATAGTAATCGTGTGCACGTTTTAGTACATCGAGGGAACGAATTAGCAAATCTTGCGCACAATTTATTAATTTTTTCTTGCATGTCATGTGCGGGGCTCCGTACAAACTGGCGAATTATGTCATTGTTTTTACAGCTGCTTTTTATTGTATAAATTTTTTTGTGATTATATCATGACATAAATTTTATGTTAAATGATTATTGATTGATTATGAAGAGATATAACGAAGAGAATAATAATAATTAATATTATTATACCTTTATTTTAATGTATTTTATATAGTGGTTTCTTGTTGCTGTTGTTGTTCACATTATTGTGATAAATTTATGGAAGCACTGAATGCTCCCCGGCTATACATGCCATGGCAGTGTATTTTCTGAAGTAAAATCTTTATCAAATAGCCATTCTTTGCGTTTGAAAAAGCCAGCCCATTACCTCACGACTGCTTTTGTTGGCCCTTTACAAGAGCGAACAAAAACTGTTATTCAGGAGAAGGCTTTAGATTTTTATTGTTGGTGGAGCTCACAGTGTTATTGTATTAAAAAGAGCCATCTGTGCCAGAAACAATGGCTTCAAATTATCTCTGAATACCCAGTGAAAAAATATAAAGCTTTCTCCTTTCTCATTATGTTTGGTGGGGGTTTTGTAGACTTGCTATAAGTGACTTTTGTTGTTCTTGATGCATTCTTCTTTTTCAATCGGCCCCTTTTCAGATGGTGTGTAGCTGTAGAGGGACTGAGGCGGGTGAAAGCAGCCGCGGAGCGAGCACTCTGAGCAGGCACACGTAACGAGTGGACGCTGATGGATCATGAGAGCGGCCGCCGGATGAGTGCGCGGCCGGAAAGAGCGCCTGCTCGCTGGGCGCGCATGTGAGGATCCGCCCGGGAGGCAGACTGAACTCTGGATGTGTCAGTCAAACTGAGTGTAAGTAACTCTGATCTGATGTTCGGCGTCTGCGCGCGTCTGTCTGCTGGGACAGGATATTAATTAGAGATTTAAAGAGCGTGTTACTTGTTTGTTATTTTAAAATATTAGTATGCGTTTTAATTATGCGTTTTTAGGAAGATGCATTTTTTTTAATCAAGCTATTTTGTTTGTTTTATATATGTCCGTGTGCAGTAGATGTCTACTTGTTGACAGTTCGCGGCTGTTTGGAGAACTTTGGGTGGAAACAAACGTTTGTTTTTCAAGTGTTTTTAATTGTTTTTAATATTTAAAATGTATGTTACAATAAAGTACAATTAACACACCAAAATGTGTTGTAATCTGCACAATTTTGTCATGTTTTTTCTTTTTCTTTTTTTCTTTAACTAATAAATTAATTCTAAAGATGACTGTGATGATCTGTCATGTCAGAATGACACATTTAATGTCAAACTTTTTCTTTGAAGATGTATTGCAAAATTTCAGTTTTTGTTTTAATGTTTCAGTTTGTTAATTTTGGTCGCTGTTGTTTCTGAAATATTTCAAGCACCTATAGCTATACGTTGAATACCGTTATCATGTTGATAGATATATAAAGCAGTGTTATTTGTCATATTTTGATCTGTAGTCAGCGCGGCCCCTAGTGGAGAAAACTCTCTCTAGCGCTCTCTCTCTCTCTCTCTCTCTCTCTCTCTCTTTCTCTCTCTCTCTCTCTCTCCTTCTGTTTCTGTTTCTCGCTCTCCCCTTCTTATGCCTACTAATTTCTATCTCCTAATGTGATGACTTACTGCTTGAATAATTCTAACTCTCACTTTCAAAGAATGTTTTGTTTAAATGTTGTATTCGTTTCTGTGTACATATAGGCTCATATTTGTTAGCATGCACTGGATTAGTTGTGAGATATTGTACGCAAACATAAAAAACATCGATATAGTTATTTTCGTTTATTCATGTAGATCATATGTTTTGGCTTAGATGTGTATTATTGGGAGAAATTGGTAAAACGATTTTTGTACGGTTTCAAAAAGCCTAATGGTTCTCATAGGAAATGTTACACTTAATTTTACTTATATGTTTGTTTGTTTGTTTTACTTGTGTTTTCTATTTATCTTCTTTTTTAAGTTATGTTTATATTTATTCATTTTCATCTGTAAGGCAGTTCTTTATTTCTAAAACATCAGTCGTCAAGACCATGGGATATCATTAAAATGTATTTTTTTGTTAGTTTAACATTAAGAAACTTTTTTTTCTTTTGTATTTCACAAGCTGCTAACTATTATTTAGAACTGCGACAATTAAGAATTTAGCCGAAGCAGGAGCCGCTGTGGGATGTTAGAGATTCCCCGCTGTTCTACACATTTCCATAAGCAGATTAAGGCACTCAAATGCAGATAGAGAGAGAGAGAGCAGTTTAGAGTTGCATTAGAATGGCGCATGCTGCAGTGCCGTAGTGTTCAAATTCGCACGTTGTTAGGCGCTTAATAGAAGTTTAAAGTCACATTGAGACTATTTGTGTATTTATTCAGGTATCCACCCTTCAAAAATAAATCTAAAACATTTTAAAATAAGCAGTAGCATTATATTTTATTTTGTGCTTGCTCTTTATAATTTATTTTGTATATGGTAACAACTTTGTATATGAACACTTTATGATATGTGTAAATGTATAAAACAATCGCGCGTAAATGTGTTGGGAAATATTTTAAAGGACCAGTCGTTGAGCTTTTCTTCTATTAATATCACCACAAGAGGACGCTGTTGAAACATAATAAGATCTGCTTTCGTGCATAGTAGAAAAAAAAAAGAGAAATGATCCGACGTGTTTTTTTTTTCCTGACATTAAGCCTGTTTGTATATTAGTTCCACTTCTTTCGTCTCGTCGTTTATTGTCAACTTCTGCAGAAGAATGATCCACTTTAAATCGTAACTCTTGGAGAACAGATCTGCTTGGCACCGGGTGTTTTAGTTATTATAAAACAGCCCAGTTGTTTTTAACAACTAGATTTCATCAGATCGCATGATTATAAAGCTGTTATTTTGAAGGAGGCTGTGCGGAATAAATCCTCTACCCCTGTCAGTCTTCATGGAGTGAATTCTAATAACACGAGTCCTTAGATCTCAGATGGTCAGTGTAGTCAGCTTTTGTGGTGCTTTTGTTCAGAGTGATGTAATGACAAGAGCCGAAACAAAACTACCTATTTGTGATGATTGACGGGTCTCTATTTTCTAATTCACATTCAGCTTGAGGCTTTGAAGTGTAGTGTATAAATACAGAAATCCTACCACACATCCTGCTTATCGTTTCAAGAATTAAGAAGAAATAAATTAACACTTTTTTAAAAAATAAGTTGAAGTACGCACACGAGTATTGTGGTTGTTTATAAAATATGTTAACATTTGCTAATAATACAAATAACAACCGCGAGTAATCACAAAATTAATAATAACTTTAATAGCTCAAATAAATATTGTACATTTGTGTTTAACACACTTCCGTAGGCCTAAACGTTTTATTCACGAGCAATATTCAAACAAAAGCTTGTAGGCTAATACTATTAGAGTTTTACTAAAAATGTGTTTTCAATTTTATTTTTCAATGTTTTAACAGTCCAGTTAACATATGTATGTGCTAAAATAAATAAATAAATAAAAATAATAAAAAATAGAAAACACTAATCCAGACGCTTTATACAGCAAAAGCAGAACTTTCAAATGTATTCCATTGTTCAGTTTTAGGATCTCAAAATCACAAGACCTTGTAATATAGTATGGTTAGACACACACACACACACACACACACACACACACACACACACACACATGATAACACACACACACACACACACACACACACACACACACACACACACACACACACACACACACACACACACACACACTCGCAGTGTTCATTGGTGGAGAAGTGCTGCCTGTGCCTCAGCACTGCACTGCTGACCGCCCGTAACCCCGCCCCTTTATGCAAATCCAAGAGACACACAGTCTTGGCTGAGGGAGCAGACGCGCTCTGATTGGTCAGCGACAAACCCATTTATATTCGCTGACAGTCGCTCTATGAATGGTTGTCTATTAACTTGTTCAAAAAGTATCAGGAGTTGACAAGGGCTCTGGCGAGGAGGGAAACCGAGTTTGTGTTGATTCTTAAAGACTAAGAAAAGAAGTTTGTGGGCACAACAGGAACTAAAAGCGTTTACCTCCCCAGCAAAGTTACCAGAACTGGTAAGGTAACTTCAGCAGCCTGCACTTTGGACTTTTTTGACGTGTTTTTGTATTTACTTCTGGTGGGGAAGACTTTCACGAAATCGTTTTAAATGTACAACATGATGGAAACCGAGCTGAAACCCCCGGCGTCTCAGCCGAACACGGGGGGCACGGGGAACACCAACTCTTCAGGAAACAATCAGAAAAACAGCCCGGACCGGGTCAAGAGACCCATGAACGCCTTCATGGTGTGGTCGCGGGGCCAGAGGAGGAAAATGGCACAGGAGAACCCCAAAATGCACAATTCGGAAATAAGCAAGCGACTCGGGGCCGAGTGGAAACTTCTGTCCGAGAGCGAGAAGCGGCCGTTCATCGACGAAGCCAAGCGCCTTCGGGCTCTCCACATGAAGGAACACCCGGATTACAAATACAGACCCCGCAGGAAAACCAAGACCCTCATGAAGAAGGACAAGTACACCCTGCCGGGCGGGCTTCTGGCGCCGGGGGGCAACGGCATGGGCGCCGGTGTGGGTGTAGGGGCCGGTTTGGGCGCTGGGGTCAACCAGAGGATGGACAGTTATGCCCATATGAACGGATGGACCAACGGAGGCTACGGCATGATGCAGGAGCAGCTGGGTTACCCGCAGCACCCGGGACTGAACGCGCACAACACGGCGCAGATGCAGCCCATGCACCGCTACGACATGAGCGCGCTCCAGTACAACTCCATGACCAACTCGCAGACCTACATGAACGGATCGCCCACCTACAGCATGTCCTATTCGCAGCAAAGCACGCCGGGAATGACGCTGGGCTCCATGGGCTCGGTGGTCAAGTCTGAGTCCAGTTCGAGTCCGCCGGTGGTCACGTCGTCCTCTCACTCCCGGGCCGGACAGTGTCAAACGGGGGACCTGCGGGACATGATCAGTATGTACCTGCCTGGCGCGGAGGTCCAGGATCAGAGTGCCCAGAGCAGACTGCACATGTCCCAACACTACCAGAGCGCACCTGTGCCCGGCACGACGATTAACGGCACAATCCCCTTATCGCATATGTAAACGAACTTTTCTACACTCATTTGGACTATTTTTGTACAGAACACTTTGGGGAGGGAAAAGTTGTATAGAGCTCAAGGAAAGAACACAAACTTTTGCTTTCTATTTAAAATGGAACGGTAGGAACTCCACACAGTTTTTCGTTCTGTTGTTTTTTTTTTCTTTTCTGTTCTGTTCTCTTTTTTTTTTTTTTATTCCAGAAGGTGTATGAGATTGGAAAGCTGAAACGGGGGAGAGTGAATCAAATGTTTTATTATTGCAATTGACTTTTGTACAGTATTTATCAAAGACACATAATAACAACCAGATGTAATGTTTGTAAACAGCAGGAAGTTACGTTTTTTATAAAAGGCAAAAAAGATGGCACAACTGATTTACTTCAGTACATGCTTCAAAATTTAGCAAACGCTGAAAGAACGGGATAAAAAGAGTTTCTCGATGAAGGTACATAGTAATAAAACAAAACTATAATAATAATAAAAATAATATAAAAACTAAAAGAAAAAACAGTGGCACTCTCGCAGGTTAGACCTTTTATTTTATACTTTTCGTTCTCCCACTATTCATCTATTAGGTATATGAAGTTTGTGTTCTTTATTTTCTCATGGTTTGTAAATTTTCTGTACATTTTCTGTGATATTTTAAGTTTTTATTTTAAAAACTTTCATTTTTCGTAGTTGTAAAATGTGGCCTGTACGCAGTTGCCAACGCTCCATGTATATATTTTAACTAATAACATCATTATAACAGTTACAATCTGAGTTTTTTTTTTCTTTTTTTTTCAATATGCAGTTTGAAATGAATAAATTTTTGAAATTTGGATATTTGAAATGGTTTCTGGTTTTGATTTGATTTTAACATTTGGGTTGCTATCCGAATCTGATGTTTGCCTTTCTTCTCTAATTATCCTATTTATCGATTCTAAATTAATTGTCACTTATAATTTAATATGCATTCACAATCTCTAACTCAAACAAAATTTTAAAGCACAAATTTTACATAAACAATGCATTATTGCATGCATTTGTCTGAATAAGATGACAGACACATGGGGTGCAGCTCTTCTAAAGTAAGTATATCGCAATTGCATGTGCAGAATTGTGACGGTGTGTTTATTGGTGTTTTATTCAAACAAATGAAATGTTAGATGTTATTTAAATTTAGTAAGCATTAAGTAACACCGTTTCTATTTTTTTAGTGGAAACGAGGACTGTGAGCGACAACCACAGCGTTTAAGTTTCTTGCCTGTAAATCTCTGCTCTGCTTGGGGAGATAAAACGACCCAAATGAAATGAAGACGCACGTCAAGGTAGTCACTTACTTCAACTTTATTTCTTATTAGCTATTTTTATATGAGTGCAATAATTTATAATGCACATTCAGTTATTTATTTATTTTCTTGTGCGCGCAAGATTTTCAGTTTTGTTTTGAAGATTTTTTGAAGATATCATATTATATATATATATATATATATAATATATATATATATATATATATATATATATATATATATATATATATATAAATTTAATGCTTCTTTTAATTCTCTGTAATTTAATATCAACAAATAGTTTATTATAAAAATAATAAATATCATTTACCTCGTTATATTTTAACCTGTAAAATATATAATATGTATGATATTATAGCCTATATTTCTGTATTTATATTGTATTTAAAAATATATATATTCTCAGACATCAACATACATTAGATGCATATTGATTTTTAATAATAATAATAACAATAATAATAATAATAAACGTTTACAGTATGACACTGTCACTCGCTTTAAAAAAGGAGTTATGCAGAATGAAAAACAAATAACAGTAAACTATTAAGCGTTTCTCCAATCACTTCTGCACTTCACAGGCCCACAGGCTTTGCCTTTACATTAATATTAATGTATTAAAATACTGGTTTAGCGTTTGACACAGTTAGAGCCGCAGGGCACAGTGAACATGCTTACTTGAGTCGCTTACTTGAAATCAAGCTGAAGATAAGATGATGAAGGGGAACTGTGTGGACGGATGGAGTGTGTTGGGATATTTTGCTGCTCTGTGGTGGTAGATTAGTGCTGTTTCTTGCCAGTGCGCTGAGGCATCTATTACAGCGGGTCTCGGGGGAGAAGGGCTCACATTAGGCGCTAAATGAATATTTGACGAGGGCTCATTCCGACAAACGTGTCCCTGCCGGACTCTCAAAGGGTCAGGGAGCACTGCTTGAATCCATTATTTATACAAGCGGAGGAATTGGTTGTAATGGCTGAATCTGTTTGATAAAGTGAGAATTTAAGTCTGGATGTGAGTGGGCTGAGCGTTCCTGCTTGAAGTAGGCTACATTAATAGTCCAGTCTCTAAAGAAAGTGTTTGCTGAAATGTTCGCTGTGTTCAGGTTTAAGGTTCTTTACACCTGTACCTTTCAAAAGGTACCTTTTTATGTAATCAAAAAAGTATATTTAACAGCTAAATGATTGTGCTATTGAAGAACCACAGTCTTCCGCTATTTAGTCATTTTCTTAAGAGTGACAGCTGAAAAATACCAAAATACAAAACATTTACAATTGACACTAGACACAAGAAATAAAAAACAAAAAACACTAAAATAATATTTGCGCGTTTAGGCAGAATTTTTTTTTTTTTTTAATGTTAAACTGCTGCAGTGTTTGGGATTATGTTGATATTAATAATTTAAGGAATCGAATGACACGAATTAATAATGACATCACCGATTTCATCTGGTTTAAAGCATTTGCTTTAGCTGTCATTTGTGATATATATTGCCTGGTTATTATACGAACCGTTTTTTGTTGTTGTTGTTGTTGAATTGCACTTTTATTGCAATATATGGGTTGGCCTGACCCGCGGAAACTGGTGTTATAGAGCAGCAGATATCTCTGGAGCAACAGGTGGCAAGCGCTGGAGGACTTTACTCCAAACTCTCGTTTAAGAGAGGAACCTTTCCACAGAAAGCTGGATAAAATTATGACTGAAATCTGAACTTTTTAGCATGTCATCCCAGATTACTGTAACATGGGCTGTTTGTTATTGTTATTATTATTATTTCTTAAATACTTACGGAGTGTTCTTCCAGTTCTTCCACTCATCCTTCAAAATGTAATTTATAATAATTTGGCTCGGCAAAACAAGCCTTGACAATGGCAATTTAATTATAACATGAGCAAATATTAGTTGAAATGAGGATTACAGATATGTGACTGTTTGAAACAGCCAAAGAATAAACCAATTAGTACAATATATCATAATTATTGATTTTTGTTGTTATTATTAGTACAATATATCATAATTATTGATTTTATTCAGATTAAATCATCACTTAATCTTCATGATATTATTATTAGGCCTATAATTATCATATTGGCAATTGCAAATAATTATAAGCGTAAGCGTCTGATTATTTTAATTCTACAAAGAACATATATCAAACACATGAAGTACTTAAACTGTAAACATCCATGCATAGCATGTATCTTTGTGTTTGTAATTTGCTGTCTGCTGGCGCTGGAGAAAGGCGCAAACTATTTGGAGAAAGTAATAAGTTGTTTCTTGTGGCGGTTTTTGCGGGAGGGGGCCAGTGATTGAGGGGGAAACATAGTAATATGAGATCGGCTGAATTGAGAACTGTCAGAGATGTCTCTCATTGGGTGAATGATCCAGCGCAGGTGCAGGGAAACAGGGGGATGGGGGTCTCAATAAGACCACACACTGTCAGCCAGCACCACATCAGTCTCACGCCTCGGCCGGTCCGAACCGAGCCTGACAAAACTCCACCGGTTTTTTTTTTTTTTTTTTTTTTTTTTTTTTTTTTTGGTGCTTACTTCGACTTTTGATGAATGCAATTTTTTTTTCTGGAATCCAACAAGTGCGTTTATATGAAGCGTGAAAGCAGATGTTTTCATTAGACGTCATTGCTTGTTCGTGTTGATTTAATTGTTTAGGCTAAATCGAGGCATTTTAACAACATTAGATACAACTATACAGCTATATTTGTGTGCGTGTGTGCGTTTGTGCGCGTGTAAATTTGTCTATTGTTTAGCAGTCGTTTTGAAATCGAAGGGATTAAAAGAAAACTCTTAAAATCACTATACAGTCTGTCATAATTCTAACCAAGATCTCGTTGAAGAATTTGGCACTTAACTCCAATTCAGCCAGATTCTGACAACTGCTTGTCATCATATTCCATATTCACGCATGCCAGTGCTTTCTTTCTTTCTTTCATTCTTCTTGTCATCTTTGGCTCGTTTTCTCCATTTAGACTACCTTCGCTTTCATCTAACTCACTTAAGTTATACTTTAATAACACTAATAATTTAATCATAGCTTCATATCAGAGTCTTTGTTGTGCAAAGTTACTTTTTACTACGATCCTTCTTGTTTGCAAGTGTAAAACTTGCTTTCTCTCAATAATATTCATGAAAAACCCTCTTTATCCCATAACACTGTGCAAAGATAAAGTGCACACCTTTTTATTGTTTGCATGCAATTATATGTTCATATATTTGTTTGTATTGTCTGGTGCTTGTTTATACATCAGCTGCTTTGCTTTGCTACATTTATCAAACCTGGAGAAAACGATTTTGATGGCGTCTAAAACTGTTTTGTTGTACATTCGAGATAGCACACGTTATTAATGGCAGTATAGCCGTGGATAATTAGATCTTTTTTCGCAACATCAATGCAAACCGTGATCTCTTTATTAATAACTCTGGATTGGATCCGACAGACATATGCAGAATAATGCAAGCCAGATGTTTAGAGTAAGAATATATATATATATATATATATATATATATATATATATATATATATATATATATATATATATATATATATATATATATATATATATATATGATCAATGTATCAATGAAACGTGTATTTGGACAGTTGTTCTGATTTGTCATTATCTTGATCACCTGTGGTTTTCATACTAAATTCTACAATATTCAAATTCAGCAGTTATTATACAGTTTATGAGCGTTTTCTTTTTTTTTTCTTCTTCTAATTGTTCTTAACGGATCGGACAATACAGATCAATCTATGCAAGCAGCTCACATCTGTCAGTCTGCAACAAATGGCAGCAGTCCATCATGTGGGTCTGTCCTGTATCATTATGCGGAGCAACAATGTTGACCATATGTAAAGCTGAGGTGCGAGTATTTCATTCCACGCGAGGAACAATCTCTGCTTTTATACAGCAGATCAGTCACAGCAATGCGGATCCAGTGCGCTTTTAATGCACTACTGAGTCTCATAGACTGCGAGAGACGGGGGATGGGGGATTTATACACATCACAAAAATTAAAAAAAAAATAAATAAAAAAATAAAAAATGTATTTAAATAAAATAGTAATTATCTTCCAGTTTTGACTCATTTATGCGTGCTTTATTTAAATCGCATAGACTTAAAAATTCTAAATAGCTTTCCTTCGATCGGATTTAAAACATTTAGAGCTACTTTGGTGTTTTTGTTCGGAGCGGCAAAAGCGATAAACATGCAACACGTTTAATTTAAACAGGTAAATTACTTTTGGTTAAAATATTCTGGAAAGCGTGTCAAAGCACAGGAAAAAAAAAATGCTTTGCGAAAATAAAGCTTGACTTCAAAATCTGGAACCCGTGTTGTTTTTAATGTAAACGAAATGTGGATCGCGATGCGACTTAAAGCGCTGCAAGTGTAAAGGAAACGTATCAGCTCTCTTTCTTTAATTTTTCATTTAGTCCTCATCAAACACAATAACCTATTCAAAACCTATTCGTTGTGTTTCCCATTTCCTAGGAAATGCCATCATTAGCTGATTTTTTTTTTTTTTGCTGGTTTCCCAGCATTAGGTTTGGGGCTACTAGGCTGTCATTAGCTGACCCTCACAAACAGCAGGGCATTGTTCTCTTCATTCCGCCAATTTCAAGCTTCACTTGTACATATACCATAGGCCTACATGTTGATTAATGACACTAAAAGCATCTGGGTCATACTTAAAAAGATCCTATTCGTCGCCAGTCACACTATTTAAATCTGGTATTTGTTGACCAAGTTAGACTTGATTCTGACAGAATCTCTAAGAAGCTGAAGATATTGAGGATCTAAAGTGGACTGATGAAATCATGGATTGGACAAGGAAAGGAAATGTTTTGGGAATATTCCCAGAGCTCATTTCTCTTTCAGTTTTGGATCAACCAGACGTATGTGTGCTTTCAGAAGAAAGGGTTTGTCTGGACGTTGAATGGGCCCCTCAACCAGCCCATTATGTTTCTCTGGTCACCCCCGTGTCATCTGAATGGAACGCGTGGGCTTGTTGACAACTAATTTTCTCAGAATGTTCACATCTCTGTTGCTCTTCCTGCCCTAAAGGTATTTACATGCCGTGGACTTTCACTTTTAATTCGAGCCGTTGACTCGAATAGGCTGGATATTCGATTCGAATTCGTAATTAGGCCTTTATCAAGAACACCTTTCTTTTTAAGGATGCCATTGTTTAAACGTAAAAACACTGAATTTAAACTTTATATTTCAATGCTGATAAAAGCAGCTGTTTGATAGGATCACACCGTTTACTTTTAAATCAAATTATCATTAAGAAGAAAATCGAAAAATGACGTTTTGTTATAAGTGCATTCTTAATTTTTCGTTTTAATTGGTTGTTAGTTTAAATCTTAATATGCACGACATAACAATGAGCCACAGTCCTCAAATGTGTCTATATGATGCAAATACAGACCTAAAAAATCGACGCTTCGCATTTTAGGTCACCACATGCCTATCGTGCATGAGTCTAATTAAATCTCAAGTGTGGTTAGTGGGTCTAAATCTTTGAATGGCCCCTGTGCTCTCGTCAGAGACCCTGCTGGAATATAAAGGTTTTTTTTTCTCTTACATTCAGACTCAAAGAGCTACTCGAGCGTTCCTTGTAAGTGACGGAATGCAATGCTTTAAACAGGACACAAACAGAAGCACTGCGACCATAGGACACTTCCAGATTATGCAAATTATTATTATTTTTTATTATTATTGTTATTATTTCTCGTTCATTTCTAACACCTTAAATCGAATATCCGTGATCAGAGCTGCCAGAAACACTGATATGTAATGCAATTTGTATAGTGGTCAGTGACAAAGTTGTCCGAGATTTTTAAAAGGAGAAATCTTGCTTACATTGTTGAAAAAGGTTTAAACGATGTTATAAAACAAATTAGATTTTAATGACTAAAACTGTCAAGTGGTGTAACCGTCAATCAAAAGGTAGCTACTATATTAACTAAACTCTCTTTGCAATTTGAATAGCCTAAAAAATACACGGCCAGATAATTATTTTCAAATTATATTTTCAAATATTTTCAAGGTAATTTTTTAAAACATATTATGATTGTTCAATATCAAGTAATGCTTATGTTTTACTCTGACATGAGCGATAACAAAATGGTTTCCTGTATGTTGGTTATACCACATCAAATGATTAAAATATATTAAAATCAATATATCTTAAATCAAAATTGCTTAACCGTTTTTTTAATTTTATATAATAGTCTAGGTTACTTTGCTCTCTCTCTCTCTCTCTCTCTCTCTCTCTCTCTCTCTCTTTCTCTCTCTCTTGCTCTCTCTGTCTCTCTATCATTCTCTCTATGTCGTTTTGGGACAGTTACACCACCTTTCAATTTATGGCCTGCAAATGTATCTAGATAACTTGTTAATTATATATAAGTCCATATCGTTAGTCAATAGAGAACATGTGTATTTATTTTCTTGTATTTTTATTTATTTATTTATTTATTTTATGAAATGCATTTCTATGTATTGTTGAAGAACTTGCAGACAAAAAATAAATAAATAAATAAATAAATAAATAAATAAATAAAATAAAAGCGTCATGTTGTAACTATATTTAATGTTTCTAAAAATAAAATCAAACCTTTAAAAAGGTTCTGACCACTAGTACTGAACGAGCAGAATTTAACGAGATTCTTGACCCGTAACTTTCCACATTTAAAACACAGTGGTTTTCATCCAAATATGCAACCAATAAGGTGGTGTGATCAAACGCGTGGTGCGAGCTAAAAGAGGGTGTTGTTGCTGATATGGGGTGATACGGGAGATGCTGAAGTGTGTGCGGCCCGGTCAGACCATTTGATTGTAAATAAGAGAGTTCACACGCCGATCGAGTGTCCAGAGGGAACAGGCAAACCATTTGAATCAGGTGCCTATCTCGCTATCGAGGAGATCAGAGCTCAGCCAAATGACATCTCTGTCTGAAAAGCCAATCTAGTCGCAGGATGAGATTTCACTGTCTTTGCGCTCAGCCCGCCCAATTAACATAAGAAACACAGCGAGTCCCATTAAAACGCGCAACAGTTGGTGGGCAGTTATGGCATTATCTGCCAACAACCCAAGTGCTGGGTTCCCCCTGGGCAATTGGATCCAATCAAAGCCTGAATTATAATTTTATTTGCGATTGATTTATTGGTAGCGCTTTGCATGTTATTCTCAATTCATGTATGTATAATTAATTACTGTATCAATAAGTATAACGATGTGTAATTACAAGATTTTCCAGAAATAATTACATATGAAGTAACTTGCTTATTAGTATAATTTAATACTTACTATTTATATCTATAATTACACCATGGACACTGTAAGTTAACAATTTGTAAAAAGTGAGACCTGCATTTGTTACCTTAAAGAGCTACTTCTACTTGATTTAACCCATTAACTGCAGTTTTGTTGGTATAAATAAATGTATTTAGGTAGATTCATTGATATTAAATCATATTTTTGATTTGCATAAAATCAGTTAACTTTTTTTTTCAGTGAAATGTATGTTTTCTGTTTAGAATTTACTCAAAGCCTTTATGGGTGATGTATTATAAAGGCATTCATAATGTACATTGTAATGCATAACTTCTCATAAATAATTGTAACCAAAGTTAAAATGCATCATAATATTTTTCATTTGTTTTAATGCATTATACTTTCTAAACATGTTAAAATTAATAGGTAAGTGTTATAATCTATCATAACTGTGGTTATACATATTCATGAGGTCATACAATGCATTATAAGGTGCGTTTACAAGGCATAATTAATTAATAAAAAAAATTATAATGCATTATAGATAAATGCTTTAAGTGAAGTGTTACCAAAATGTTTATGTATAATAAATGAATTGAATTAATTTAATTAAACATACAATTTTAGCAAAAGTGTGTGCGTGTGTGTGTGTGTGTGTGTGTGTGTATATAATTATATCTGTCTGATATATACATAAAAGGGATATAATTTATCTGTCTGATCTACATAAAAGAGGACAAACCAGAGCAGAGGTCTTAGTATTGATTTATGTGTCAGAGTCATTTATGTACTATTGCTTTCTTAACAGAAACTGAACATGAGAAGACGCAGATTAGCAGCTTTTGAAATTGCACCTGCCAACACATTATGAAGTTCATAACTTAAAGATTAATGTGTAATGACAGCTTGTGCTGTACACTTTTACTATATTATATCACATCATACGTCTTATAACATAGAGATAATGACTCCATATTTGGTCAGCCAGATATGCGAAATGACACGTCAAGTCTAAAACGCACGATCAATAATTGTGTATTTTGTGTGGCTTCCTCTTAACATGAAATCAGTGTAACTGTAGATTAGATTAATTCATGGTCCATTTCATGAGACCCACGTACAGCTTAAGAGGTGAGACATTAATGAAGGCTTTGTTGCAGGGTTAATGAATGCCCATGCATGGGTTAAGATTCCATGAAACAGGAAATGTACAAATGCTTTTCTTAATCTCATGTCTCAGTTCTCAATAAAAGTGTATGACCAAATAAAAGTTCTCAAGCTGGGAAAAGAAATCAGGGTTGAAATGAAGCTCACTGTGACAGCTGAAATATGATCTGAATAGTCCAATTTTTGGTGAATGATTTACCAAGTTTGGAATACCTAATTTGGAGAGTTTTGGAAAAACCTGATTTGTGTTGTAAATAATAATTTGTTTCTCATTAATACAATGTTTTAAATCATTGATGTTTTTAGTCTCTTTTTCTGAACGTTTGTATCATGGCTTGGCAGATTATAGTAAAGTTTGCGCCCCTTTTCAGCATAAGCAGGATCAGCTTGGAGTGGCCTGTCACCGTGGAAACTGCCAGAACAATTCAGTTGAAGTTTGAAGAGGTCAGCTTGCAGGGTCAACAACCCCAGCCTCTGCCTGTGCCAACTTCTGTTGAGCCTGGGACTTTTTGGGGGAGCGTTAGCTCAACCTAACCCTGGGTGGTACGCAATTCTAAGACTGATATAAATTTTTTGAGTCAGTTTGTGGCCTAGGCTCTCCAGGTGGCCTGTGAAATCGATTTTAACCCCGTGACCCTGTCTTGGAGAAGCACGGTTGACAACCTGGGTGAGAATATAGCTAGCCCTGACAGATTTGCGGCTCTGAGAGTAAAGAGAGAGGTGGTGGGTGGAGAGAGCATCTCTTCAGCGATGGGCTGCGCTTTAGAAATGGTCATTAAAACCTTATTAAACATTGGAACGGTTCGGAGAAGAGCTGCTGAACATGTCTGCGGCCGCACAGACTTGATTGACTCAGGGACAATGTCAGGAAACTTCAGTGTCTGAGTCTGAATAGCTCAACAAGTTGTTCAAATACAAAAGATTTGGTGTGTTACTTTGGGGTTGTTGTTTATTCGTTGTTGTGAAATGTGGTGAAATTGGTTTTACACAAATTAAAAGGTTGCAAACTGCAGTACTTAAAGGAATATTCTGTGTTCAATACAAGTTAAACAGCAGATTAAAAAAATAATAAAAAATCTGGGTTACAGTGAGACACTTACAATGAAAGTTAAGGGGACAATCTGTTAATGTTAAAATACTCACTGTTTCAATAGTATAGGTACAAGACTTAAACAATATATGTGACCCTGGAGCACAAAAGCAGTCTTAAGTCTCTGGGGTATATTTGTAGCAACAGCCAAAAACACATTGTATGGGTCAAAATTATCCATTTTTCTTTTATGCCAAAAATCATTAGGATATTAAGTAAAGATCATGTTCCATGAAGATATTTTGTACATTTCCTACCATAAGTATATCAAAACGTAATTTATGATTGGTAATATACATTGCTAAGAATTCATTTGGACAAATTCAAAGGCGATTAAATTTTTGCTCCCTCAGATTCCAGATATTCAAATAGTTGTATCTCGGCCAAATATTGTCCTATCCTAACAAACCATAAATCAATGATAAGCATATTTATTCAGATTTCAGATGATGTATAAATCTCAATTTCGAAAAATTGACACAACACTGGTTTTGTGCTCCACGGTCACAAATGTGTTAACATGATTTTAGTGTGAAAAACTGCTTACTTACCTTTTATGTGCGACTTTATATCCAGTTTTACAACTTTGTTACCATGACAGGGTAACGCTGCGTAAAATTACTGTAAAAAATGTACAAGAATGACTTCATGAGAGAAAAATGTATAAAAAGTGTTTATATATATATATATTAAATCATTGAATATTTTGGACTTTCATTGTTAGTGCTTCACAATATGTGTGTTAACATGATTTTAAAACTCTTAAAAGAAAATAAAAATAATTAAAAAAAACACTTACCATCCTTTTATTTGTAACATTATATATCTGTTTCCATGACAATGTACTGTCTAAAACTGTAAAAAGTATGTGAATGACTTTATAACCCAACTCATGCTCATAGTTTTTAAAAGAGAGTAAAATAAAAAAAATTATGATTCATATGAATTAAAAATAGTTAGGAATTGCGTTGAGAGTGAGTTGAACAATAGAGATTGAATTCATTGAACTGCAATGTTTAAGTTTTAGCACAGAGTAGTGTAATGTAATTTAACAACGTGTTTGATTTAAAAACCACTTTAGGTGGTTTTATGAAAGGTATAGAGTTTTTTCCAATAGACCTTAGTCAGGATTTGATGCCATATTGAGTTTAACGCGGATGAAAACTAGGCTGTGAGGGATACACTTAGGGTATGTTTACTCGACAACGATGTACTAAAAACGAAAGTTTTTCCTTTGCAATTCTTAAAAGTTTTGCTTACAGATGTTAATGTTATCAAAATGATCGCCATTCACATGGATCCGCGAAAATAACTGAAAATGCTGTATTACTCATGCCAGACCAGTAGGTGGCGATGTCACTTGTAAAAAAAACGCTACACGAATACAAACACGCATGGTGTCCCTGTTTTCACAAATTAATGTTTTTGTAGTGAGATGATAATGCTATCGTTTCCAAAAACATGCACTTTGACACATATTTTCAAAAATGTAAGTTTAGAGGCCCCAAAAATGCCATTGTCGTGTACATGAATGGTCAAAAAAGTCATAAAAAGTCAATTTTTAGTTGAAAATGGTGTTGTGAAAATGCCCCTTTACAATATTTACAAAGACATGCATAAAGATCCTAGATCCTGTCATTTTCACAACTCACAACTTTCAAAACTATTTTATGGAGTTTTTATCATACTGAAAGTTTTTTTTTTTTTTTTTTTTCGGAAACATGTTTTGTCAGCTGAACAATTGATACATTATTAAACAACTGTACTTCAGTCCCACACAGCCTCGTTCTCATTCCCACCAAAAATTAAATATGGCTGCCCTGACTAGCATCTATTATAATGTAAGTAGTCGAAACGTCAAAGTTTGTTAAGTGACAACATACCACTGCGTAACATATCGAAACACAGCGAAGCTCAACATAACATAACCAATATGATCTCACATTGAGACAGAGGACCCATGTCTATTCACTTCCAACAAGGCCAAACTACATGTGGCCCTGGCAATCTGAGTCAACCTGTTGGGTGATATGAAATGATTTGGGCCGGTCACAGGGGAGACGATGTGATCAAAGGACTGACTCATCACGCAGATCAGAGCCCGGGCTCTCCTCTCGGGGGCCGATTCCATCTGTCACGTTTAACAGACTGAGGCTGTCTGCTGGCCACTCAGCGAGAGAGTGAGCAGTGTGGCAAACTCCTGCCAGATTGGTGCTGATTGTGTTTGATTGCATTTGAGTGCAGCTTCGACGATGATAAGAGCTGGTATCATCTCTCTCTTGTCACATCAACGCTGTAAAAACACTGCTCTGAAACATTGGACCCCTTGGAAACTCTTGGGAAAAAAGGCCTTTCTGCTATTCTTCTGAGATAATACTCAGAAAGCCCAGAGTGTGTGATTGTCAGTGTGGTTATGACAGAAGTGAACGGTGATATACTCATAGCGCGGGTGCAGAGCGTCTCGTGTGCTGTCTTTACTCCTGTTAAGAGTTCAAGCTGTTATTACATTACCTGTTTGTGGCTGAAATGAGTGACAGAATGTTTGCTGGGTGTGTGAGTATGTAGGCTTGTTTACTTCAGCATAATGTCACCTTGGCCACCATTTTTAGATTCATTAGCCGTGCCAATAGAGTAAAACCCATGTTTCGCTGCGTGGCCTTCGCTGGCACATTTCCAGGGTGAAAGTGTTTTGTGTAAACATTTCTCCAAGGTTGTGAGTAAATGGAAATGTGGCCTTCCATTTTCACACCTCAATGGCTATTGATGTTACAAACATTAATATATCTGAGATTCCATTTTACAGCTATAATGACTGATCTAAGTTCAAGTGAACATCGATAGAAAAGTTTTCTGAAGTTCTGAAAGTAAGTGTGTAAGTAAGTGGCGTAAGACAATATTAAGGCAATTTTATCCACTAGGAATTAAGTGGATGGTAAAATGTTGCTTTTTTTCTTAAAGATAAAGATTAAGACGAAGATTTATAATTTGTGACTTTATATATTGCTTTTTATATATATATATATATATATATATATATATATATATATATATATATATATATATATATATATATTTTGGTAAATTGTATTTAATTTAAATTATATTTAATTATATTTAATACTTTAAAAATCTATTATATTGTGATTATAAATATATATAATGCACTCAAATTGCACCAACATTTTATTATGCAGCTTTACTATATATATATATATATATATATAATTATATATATATATATATATATATATATATATAAATAATTTAATTGTAATAAATAGTATATAAAAGTATATATAAGATATATAGCATGTCCCATTGGTGTACACTGTTGGGTATTTTAGCTTGTGTCTATTCATCTGATAATATTAAATCAGAGTGTTGTTAGTACAGGCTGTGGGTTTTGGATTTTTGGATTCGCTTTTGGCCGTGTTGGTCTGTTTGTGTGTGTGTGCTAGTGTGATGATTAATGAGGTATTTTTGGCAAGTTGGCATTACTCATCAGTGCCATGGCAGTTTTGTTTCAAAAGTGCTGGTGCTGGAGAAAGAGGGATTTTAGCCCATCAGCAGTGTGTGATGTCAGCACACAGGACAACAAAAGACAAGTCCAAATCTGTGCTGTTTGCAGCATTACAGGGGCCCAGGCTGGGCTGAACACAGGCCCTCTTTTCACGGGGACAAACATACCAGAGCGCGTGCACATACACACACACATACACACTCACACACACACACACAAAAAAAAAAAAAAAAAAAAAACAAAAAAAAAACCTTGCATTTATGGTTTACAGGGACTCTTCACAGGCGTAATGGTTTTTATACTGTACAAACTGTATTTTCTATCACTCTACACCAACTCTACACCTAAACCTACCCCTCACAGAAAACTACTGGCAATTTTTGAATTTCATAAAACATTGTTGTATATGTTTTTTAAGCCTTTTGTTTCACGGGAGCACAGGAAGTGTCCTCATAAACCATGATTCACACAATTTACTGCACTGGCAGATTTTGTCAACTGTTATATAAACCAGCTGAAAAAAAATAAATAAAATAAAAAATACACACACACACACACACACACACACACACACACACACACTCACACACACACACACACACACACACACAGTGTTTCTCAGCAACATCAACACACTTTCTCCTCTAAGCGCATGTGTATTTTCATGTGTAGGCAGCAGTTCAATGATGGTACAAGTAAAAGACCTTTTAGTATAATTGTAGAAATGTCCACCTTCAGCTTGTGCTTCATGTGTATTTTTGCTGTGAAATCTTTATTTATCTATTTATTTATTTATTTTAGATAATAAATATACATTTTATGAAAGTAGTCATACATACATATATAAGTGTGTGTGTGTGTGTGTGTGTGTGTGTGTGTGTGTGTGTGTGTGTGTGTATCAAATATGATACACGTGCAAACTTTTTTTCTGATTTTGTGTAAAAAGATTTTACTTTTGTACTTTGGTTAATTCAGGGATATACTTTTTTTGACAAATAAAATAAAATAAATGAATTCAATTAATAAATAAAAAAATTATTTTAGGTTAAGCTCTTTAACGACAGATTGTTGCAATTCATCAGAAAAGAAACAGAGATCAAATTTGGAAGAGGGAGAGGTGGGGGATTTGGACCGGCTGACCCCATGACCCTGTGATGTAAGCAAATTCACTACTCAAAAAAGAAAGAAAGAAAAAAAAAAGGTGTCAGAATGTTATGTCAAGCACAATCTATTATAATTCCTCTCAAAATACTATATAAAAACAAAATCAAAAACACAGGTGTTATGTCATCGTAGACAGGTATGCGTGCCTTTTATTAATTTCTCATCCGCAGGTTGAAACGTTAACAGAATTTGTGAATTCAAACGTGACACACACCTTTGTTTGTCTAATACTGCCACTCTGACACACCAAAGCCTCTCGTGTTTTTACTTGCAAATCGGGATTACACACTGAATGAAGATTTCTAATGGTGAGAAGGCAGAATTACCGTTAATATGCCACCAGACCAGAGGCAGATTTACAGGAACGTTTCCTCAGATCCATTAAGTTCGCTTTACAGGAATAGTTAAGCATGAAAATAAAAATGTACTCACCCAAACCTGTGCTCTGTTACTATTTGAAGCACAAAAAGAGAATTTTCGAAGATTTATTATACACATCTTTTCCATACAAAAACAGTTCATAGTGACTGTAAAAGTATTTTAAAGATTATTAATAAATAAAAGATTATTAGAGTATGTTTTATTACAAAATAAAATTTTTAGGCTTTCTGCATCAAAAATTCATGTTTAATTTAATGTGTTCCTCGCTGTTCCTTTGTAAATCCTACACCAAAAATATAATCAGTACAAGGCCAACAAGTCCCTATGTATGAGGAATTATTATTATTATTATTATTATTATTTTTTTTTTTTTTTGAACAATTGCTTTCCTTTCAGGCAAAGCTCCAACATTTCATTTATTGAGCTCTGTAAAAAAAAAAAAAAGAAAGAAAGAAAAAAATATTAATTAAAAAAAAGAAAATTGTTGACTACAAAGTGGACTACATTTTACATGAAAACATTTTAAGTCTTTCTGCTTAAAAAAAGAAGTAGTTTAATTCAGTGTGGTAGTTGCTGTTTCTTTTCTTTTCTTTTTACTAGCAATTACTAATTGTTACAAAGTAAAAATTACATAATTGCTTTGTATCAGGAAAATTTTTGTTTATTATTTATTTTGTACTTATTTATCTTTCTCAATTTTTGTTGAACAATTATATTCCTTTCAGCCAAACCTAATTGCTTCTACGCAGTAACAAAAAAACAAACAAAAAAAAAAATGTTTTTTTGTTCAAAGTTGTAAATAAAACAAATTTAGTGGATTACATTTTACAAGAAAGTACTATTTCAGTCTTACTACTTAAATAATAATAATAATAATAATAATAATAATAATAATAATAATAATAATAATTAATTCAGTGTGTTAATTGCCATAAATTAAATTGTTAAGTTGTAAATTAAAAAAAAAGCAACTTGCAATTTTGAGTGAAAAAAAATTTCACACCAATTTTTTCTATGTATGTTTACAGTAAAAGGTCTTTTATGCACTTTTTATGTTTTTTTTTTTTTTTGTCATTATTGGAGCTTGACATAGTCATGATCTTGCATACTTTCATGATAACAGCATAGGGGATTGAAGTGACACGAAGGGTGCTAAATAATAGCAGAATTTGTTTCTGCGATTAAATGCAGATTTGAATAACAATAAGGGGTCATCTTTACAATATATCAAGCATTGTAATACTTGAGGTATAACAATATCACAGCAGCAACCTTGTAGACCAAGAGACCTTCCCAGACCTGACTGACTCATGCCATTGCAATGTTTACCAGTTGCATTTCATTCCTTTTCTTTTATTTCTAAGCAATTAGAAACAAGAGATGGTCGCCGTAGGAGTGCCAGGGCTGTGCAGTTTCCGTTCATGTTGTTTGTAAAGGGTTTAACGATAACCTGTTTATTTGCATCCCTCTGTAAGTTTCGCCCCATCCGCAATGAAGCTTCACGCTACTGTACCCCAATAAACCCAGAAAACACAGTCAGAGATGGCATGAACTGACTCTGAAGGACTGGTATTGTGGATACTGCCAGTGCCCAACAAGCCCTCTTTATGATGGCAGGAATTATGATGGCCATGTTGGATATGTGAGATCGCTGGTGGCGAGCAAGATAAGTCGAGTAATTGTCACTTACTGTAACAGCGGCTCCCATTCATTAAGAGCCTGTGTCTAATAAACTACTGGAGGAAAGCAGGCCAGCTGTACTGTGAAGCCTCACACAAGGCGGCTCTTTCTCTGCGGCCCTAAACTTTGTCAAAAGGCGAAACTGTCTACGAGCACTCTGTGATTCAACAGAGATTCCAATAGAGGTTTGTCTTGGGGGGGCAAACAAGGCCTTCCTTTTGACTAAATAATGAAAAATAGGGTGTTCAAGAGGGACAGCAAAAACTGACATAGCTTCTTTTTTAGACAAGCTTCATTTATGTCAACTGGAAAACAAACAATTCAAGGGTTGTTGTGATACTTAACTTTTTGCTAAAACCAGGCTGCATAATTCGCAGCAATAGTTGGTCGAAAAGCTGACCAAACGTATAAAGGAGCTTGTCCACGAAGATTTCTTTCCCTATTTCTTTATTTATTTGTTTGTATATTTAAACGAGAACTGAGCACATTTCCTGCCAAAAAAAAAAAGATTACTGTAATGCTAAAATAAGGATTATATTTAGATTATGATAAAATGATAAAAGTTGAACAATTATTTCTTTTTACTTAATTATCCGTAATTGTTTAAATTGTAAATATTTATACACGATGGGAGTATTTGTTTCATTGCCTTGAATTTATGCTGATTGATTTTTAAATGGCATGTCATTAATTATCATGTAATTGTCAAACAATACAGAAAATGGAAAGTTATAACAATAACAATAAACAAAATATAATAAATAGACTTTATTCTTTTCATGCGATACATATACACACTCAGTAATATGTACACTCAGATACGTTCTTTGTACATTCACAATACAATTTTTTTTTTTTATCATTCAGCAAGGGTGCATTCAGTTGATCACAAGTGATGGTAAAAATATTTATAATATTACAAAAATGTAATTCGAATGAATACTGTTATTTTGAATTTTGTTCATCAACTACCTTTGGAAAATAAAATCCGCAAAAAATATTAAAACATAAAGCAGCACAACTCTTTTTAGCAATGATGATGATGATGATGATGATGATGAAAATAATAATAATAATAATAACAATAATAATAATAATAATAATAATAATAATAAATGTTTCTTGAGCAGCAAATCAGAATATTAAAATGATTTCTGAAGATAATGTGACACTATAGACTGGAGTAGTGATGCTGAAAATTCAGCTGTGCATTACAGGAATAAATTACATATTCACATATAAAACAGATATTTTAAATGTATTGTTTTTATTGTTTAGTGTGAGCATAAAATACTTCTCTCAAAAGCATGAAAAAAAAACCCACTTATTGAGCCCATACTTTGTAATATATTGTATATTGTATATATATGACCAATACAAGCAGTTTGATGAACCAGATATGGATATGGAAAAGCTATCTTTCTAAACTATATGGTTGACATGGCTGGTTAGTTTACCCACAACCTATCAAAATAGTTAATACTTTGCTGTTCTCGTATCCAACTCACACTTTCAATTACAATGGCCTCCTCATCACTGAATTCTTACATTCTCTCTTCTAGAGACACACAAACCAGATGCATTGTGGAATCCATGAATAGAAGCCGTCCAATTTCTCATTCCCAAATTTTTCAACAGTTGAGTGAATTTTTCATACAGTTGAGTGAATTCCAGAGGTGTTTCAAGAGGAACACATGTCCTCAAGTATGCTGACATTTGAATGCATTTCTAGGGTGACGGCTGTAGGAACACTGTCGGTTTGGGGTGTCTTTGCTGGATCATGGGGGGCCATTGTGAATGCTTCTCCACTTCCTGTCAGTAACTGTTTGAGGGGAGCAAGTACTAACTTCTTGGAATGTGGCAAGTCCTTGTGAACTATTTCCTTTCTTTCCCAACCACTGTTTGCTGCTTTGTAAAGTTCCTTTTTCTAACCTTTTAAACTGATGGAGTATTGCCCCTCTACATTGGTAAATCTAACCTAGGAACAATGGCATTCTATAAAGTGGGCATTTGTGAAATCTGTTACCAAACATACTATTGCTACTTTTGCCACTTTCAAGCAACTTTACTTGCAGTAGCTAAACAGCTAAACCTCGTCCTAAACTCATCCGGAGAGATGTGGGCTTATATTTGCAGAGTTTTACCAATTTTGTGGGGACTCAAACAGAACTCTCATAAGGATATTTGCTGTCATTAACTGAGCTCATGGCAGTTTAGCGCAGACCAATTAAGACTCATATTTGCTTATGCAGTTGTGAATTTTCTCTAAGGACCATTGTGATTGGGGCCATACATCCCATTGTTTTCCAATAATTAATGATTCTTTGGTTTACTTTGGACTATACAGGGATATGAGTATAAGATGGCTAAAAGAATGGGCGAGATATACTGTAAGCCATAATTCAAACAAAAGCTCTAATGACAAATGACTTCAGAAGGTCAGAATAAGAGTCAACACAAGAGAGCAGCTTTACTCCGGAATCAAATCCAAAGATCCACTGAGGACTATAAGGAAAAGTTTGAGGAGAAAGTTGCATTATTGAATCCAAGGGGGAAGTGGGATTGACTCCATCTGTCGAGAGGGTCTTCCAGCTGACTTTAGCCCACATGCTGGATGCTGGCTCAGGAAGCTATCTCTCACACTTCCTCCTGCAGTCCTCAACATGATCCTTGAAGGGAGAGTGTACCAAAAGGCATAGCCTCTATCTAAGGGTCTTTGTCCCTATAGGGGGCCAAACTGCGGGATCCTACAGGGAAGGAAGCACACGCCCCCTCCTTCAACAACAGCAGGAGGAGAAAGAAAGCACATTACATGCTTGAAAATAAGCCCACTGCCACTCTTTTAGATACCAAACCAGTGTGGGGGGGGGGGGGGGGGTCACTTTCAGACGTGCTCTACAGGTCGTGAGTCGTGAGATGGGCGGATGAGATTTTCCTTGTCTCACATCACAGAGTTTGTGAATGCACCTGTGATTGTGGCTCCCTGCATTGTTGTGGTGTTTTGTTGAGTGTCACATTTCAGTAATGGAAATGAGGCAATAAAATGAAAGGGAAGTTGGTATCAGTTTCACCTGTACACAAAAGTGTGCCACATGCGTGGTATTCAAATGGAAGGTGGTTTACTCAAAGCACAGATCAGAAAAACTTGCTAGCTACTCGATTACCAGATTACCCATTCATAAATTACAGCAAGCATGTAAATATGCAATAATAGATTTCAAAACAACAGTCGGCATGCCTCTACGGTCTACAGCAATACTACTGTACATGCATACTTGGCAAAGTTGAATGACAGTAGATGTTTGACTTGATGTTTCCCTCCTCTTTTTTTCCTAGATTTTTTTTTTCTACTCAAGCATGGCGGTGATAATTGGATTGTGTGGACACCTGTATGAGTGCAGTATATCCAGGGGATTAGAGAATGGGATGGGTGAGTCAACTCAAATTATTGTCACGTTAACCCATACAACTGGCAGCCACCGGCCCCTACTACTCACTAAAATAAGGTCCCAGTGGTCACAGAACCTGTCCAACTCCTGAACAACCTCTAGATCCACAAATATGTAGGTGATTTTCTAAAGCTGGTGCATCAAATAGGTGGTTCTCAACTGATTTTACTTCAAGAGAAAAAAAGTTCCAACATTGTTTATTGTGCAAAAGTAAGCTGTTGATTTCTACATTCTCAGATAAAGAAGTACAACAGCTTGTCCCTTGTCCCAGTTACCCTTAAAGAGACAAATGTGTATCTTATCTACCCCTTTAAGGTTTATAGCAGTACCCTAAGAGTACATATTACTACTCTAAGAAATTAATCTGCAAATGTTTGGGGTAAAAAGTTGTCCTTTAAAGGGCTCTTCATCAGTGACAAGTTGTTGTACCCATGAAGGTACACATTTTGCACATAACTTTTTTTCTGACAGTATAAATGTCAAATTCCAAAGATTTCATTATACACATGGTAGCATATTATCCTTCACACAACAAACTGTGGTCAGCACAGACCTTATAATTATCCTGTATTTAACTCATATTTAATTTAGTCTGAGTTGTATTTTCATGTTGGCATTAGGCAACTAGGCAATAACATGACTAACTGTTTTTGTCCTATCTATTCAAAAATACATAAAAAAAACTTATAATGACTTAACTACACCTCTTTAAAATTTATTTAGATATTTTTATGGGTTATAAAGTAAAACATTCAGGGTGATAAATTCCTGATATTGCAATTAAATGCAATGCAATGCAATACAGAAATAAAATAAAATAAAATAAAACATTTTGGTTACACTTTATTGATAGTCCATTTTAGACATTCTCCTAATGATAAGTAACTTTGTAACTACATGTCAACTAATTCTCATTAATTTGCAACTACATGTCTATGCAGACTGTTAGGGGTAGGTTTAGGGTTAGTGTTAGGGGTAGGTTTAGGGTTAGTATAAGTTGACAATAAGTTGACAAAGAAAGTGTTAGAAGATATTAAGACGACAGTGTACTAATACTCTACTAACTGCTAGTTGACATGTAGTTGCAAAGTTACTTACTGTTAGTAGAATGTCTAAAGAGGACTATCGAAATAAAGTGTTACCAAAAATCTTCACTAAAATAAAAATAATAAAAAAAATAAATAAATAAAACCCAGGAAATTATATAATAGAAAGAAGCATTCATTATCTTACTTTTTATCTTGAAAAACACAATTAAACACCTTTTAGTAAAAAATAACTAATATGTGTACCTTCAGATGTATTCAAGATGTAAATAAAATCCTATTACTTTTTATTTGATGGTAACACTACATGACATTTTAGAATATCATTAGAGTCATTAGAATGTAACATTTTCTTGAAAATGATATTTTGGTTTAAATAAAATCACATGAAACAATAATGAATACAATACATTTGAAAGAACTTGGCACATGCATTTTAACTAGATTTTTAAAACATTTCTTTATCATGGACATTGTTGAACGTCATTGATCCATTACTGACCCAATAACCTCATAAATTTGCATCAACAACAAAACATAAGGAAAGTGCTTTCCCTGACCCAAATTATTTATTTGTCGTAACTACACCCAATTATGGGGTTAGGTGCATTTTATGATTTGATTTAGCATCGTTTTCCCCTTCTGTCTGTCATCAGAACTCATTTGTGACCCATTTTGAGGTCCCAACTATCCAGTTAAGATCCACTGCTGTAGATATGATAGTAGATGAGCTTTTACGCAAAAGTAACTTTTATCCGTTAAGAAAGTCTAAGGAATATTATATTCTTCAGTGTTTGATATCACATTTGGTCTTAGTGCACAAAGGATAAATGTCAGACACTACTGCCAACAGGCCTTGTATAAGCTCGTCAGGGCGGCCATCGTTAGCAGAAGTTTGTAAACAGTGCATAGAGTGTGTGGAAGAGGGCAGAGGTGCTGAAAGACGAGATGGCAATAGTGAAACTCAAGCTGGTTGGAGCAGGGGAAGGAGGGGTTGTGCAGTTGTTTGACCACCGGGATGAGCGATGAGACGACTGTCCCATCAGAAAGCACTGCCACGGCAACGGCACGGATTTACTAGGTGTCGTCTAGGCAGGTAATTCATCAGCCCACTGGGCCTCCGAAAACTTCCCATGGTCACTTCTGAGTGCGAATACGTAATGAGCTGGAGGGCTCCACATTTGCCATGGCTGATTAGACGAGAACAATGAGCCCAAACAGAACTGGCAGTCCTCACAATGGGGACTGGGAAGCCTCAAGGCATTGCCTCCATATTTCTAGAGGAGGAAGAGAGAGAGAGAAGTGAACAAAACTCTAGTTTATAACTGTCCTCTCTTTTGGACGGCTGTTGAACATGTACGATACTTTGTCACTAGACTTCCGAGAGTGTCTATGTGTGGCAAGTCTTCGCTCAAAGCCTAAAGAATGATGGGAAAGAGTTTTTTGTCATATTTTAATTAATTGACAGAGAAGTATAGTCTCCTACAGTTTGTTTGATTTATGTTTATAATAATCATTTGGATCAGGATTATTGTAAACTAAAATTGAAATGAAAACATAATTTTATTTCAGCTATTTGCAAAGTAACATTCTGATTTTCATTTAGTTAATTTGACGTCCTAAATTAACAAACTAAAACTTATATATTTAAAATAAATACAAATATATGGAAAAATGTATAAAAATACAGACATTTAAAATAAATAAATAAAAATGACAAAAACACAAGAAATTACTAACACTTTAAACTAAATTAAAAAAAGTATAATTCATTTAATTTTTAAAAAAAAAAAAAAAAAAAAAACAAAAAACAAAAAAAAATTATCAAAACTTAATTGTAAAAATGCTATTTTATCAAAAGTAAAATAGTATCTTAATGATACTAAAATAGCATTCATTTGAATTCATAAAATGTATATGTACATTTATTATTATAAAAGTAACAATATTTGAAGTAAATGTGAGTGTGAGGCCATGTAAAACTTCTTACCGTTATACTAGGGTGTTGTGGGTGGTTGCTAGGTCATTGCTATGTGGTTACTAAGGTGTTACGAACGATTATTAGTGCATTGCTATGCAGTTGCTAGGGTGTTTTCTATGAGTTTGACAGGTTAGTTTTGGGTTTTTAGACAGTTATTTATTAGCCCAAGTCAAAATAACCTACAGCAAAGTCTCTAGATATAGAATTCTTCAGCTATTTTCTGAAAATGAATTCAACAATCCGATTGTTTCGGCGTATAATTCATGTCAATAGCAGAATGAGTTAAGTTGAAGTTTACTACTTGACCAATATGTATTGCAATACGCATACTTTAGCAAGCTCCACTAATAACAGAATAAAAATGGCTTGACTGTCATTTAATTCCCATGAAATTTTTAAATTCTTTTCTCACTGATTATTTGTGTGCAATATTAACATACTGTTTATAGCTACACTGAAATGAACAGTCCTTTTCTGACCAACCAAAAATGTGGTAATCTTAACTAAGCAATTTGGCCTGGAAAGAGATCAACGTCATTAGCGTCTTTTGTTTGACAAAGAGGAACTGGCTCGTGGAGAGCGTTCAATCTCCGCAGCAGGCGTATCTCTTTGAACACGCTCTACGAAATGAGTTTCTCTATCAGTTGGAGACCGTTTCGCTCTCCACTTTAAAAATAGAGATGATGGGAGGGAAGCCCCTGGAATATTTTATTGGGAGGGGGGAATAAATCCACAATCCACTGACAATTTTCCCTTCTTGGTCACATGTTCTTCTCGTTCATGACTGTTTTTCTAATTACTTAACGTATTTACATATTATTTTAATGTAGTGCGGCAGATGCGCACCGTGCTGCAGCCCAGCAATGAGGCGCTGAAGAATTCACACTTAATTGTATTTCATAAATCATATTAGAGCCCCTTCAGAATAAGCTCCCTGTAACAAAATGATAAAATGGCCAATTATGAGAAAATTCCAGGGTCTGTAATTTACTAAACACACTCGAGAGAGACTCTTTTGAGAGGAAAGATAGACTCCTTGTTGAATTGTTTTCCTTTAGAGTGGCTTTACGTTACATTAATAAATAAATGATGATTGTTTGTGATTATTCGTGCTTGTTTGTTTTTAATGGTGCTTTTTGCATCTTTACACACAGAACATCCATCACTTTGACCAACTGACCTCCCACCCACCCCACCCCCATCAGGAAGATTGAACCCAAACTAGTGTTTGCAGTCTAAACTATAGCCTTTTAAACGCAAATAACTGGAGTGATAGGTAGAGATAGCAGCTCCATCACTCTCAGAGCTGCTTGAATTCCTAATCACGGTATTTGTTTTAGCTTTTGCAGGTTCTGTCTAGACCTGTGGGCTGAATTCTCCTGATTTGTCATCTCACAGAGGACCAGATCTCCACATTTAGGGACGTCGGTGTCAGCACACTTGAAGCATCAACTTTGACCTCTCAGTAAATGCATGCTTTGGAGCCATGCTAAAATGGTTGTGCATATGGAATTTACTAATGCCAATGACTCATTTCACCAAAATAAAATCCAATCCATTTTTATAATAAGAATATTTGAATGCAAGATAACTGATTGTCTTCAAAAACGATTTGTAATTTCTGTCATACGGTATTGTTCTTTGTTAATACATCATTGTAAGAATCATTTTGAAATGTTTGGAGATAGCTTACTTTGTTTTTGAGAGAGATTTAATGCATTTTATATGTTTATTCAAAAATAAAGAAAGATTTTATAAATACATACAGTTTTATAATTAAGCTTCATTCAATTTACCCTAGTAAAAAGTAGTTAACTATGCTACTACAGTTTTAAAATACTGTAAATCAGAAAAAATAAAATAAATAAAAAAATAAAGTTTTAAAGAACAAAGTTGAAGATACAGAAGCTTTCAACTACATATTTTGCTACAAAAAAGATAGAGGGATTCAAATGAATCAGTGAATTGTTTATTTGAATTGAGTTATTGGAATGAAGCAACCAAACAAACTGATTTACTAAAATCAGCTGCACTTTTCAATATTTTTTAAGGCAGTTTAGGTGAGTCTTTGATTATCTCATTCAGCTATGAAACTTTTTGTGTAAAATAATGTGATAAAAGGTTGAAACATTAATTGTTAATTTGTTAGTAATACTCATTTGGAAAATTAATTGCTTGTATATCAGTGACTTACATTAAAAAACAACAAAAGATTTGCCTGTCACAATATTGTGATTTTTTTCTTAATTGTCTTAATTGTAATTTTCTTGGCATATATTGATATATGCAACTAATTATTACATAATATGTAAGTAATTTCATTAAAATGCATTATCTTGCTTTGTTACTTTTCATTATTTTTTAAAATGCTTTGTATATACGTGTTGGTTTTTACAAGGTTTTGAAAAACTTTAACTGTTTGAATGTAATGTCATGTGATATGACCATTAAGTAAAATGTATTATATTTTTAATACCCCATCCAAATACATGTGAGTGTACACATCTTTATTTTACTTCTACTTTTCGTGGTAAGTTTTTTGTTTGTTTTAACAAATATCATAAACTATAAAATCCTAAATGTCATTTCATTTTTAGGAATCACACCACATTACATTTTAGAACCTGAACTAACCTGACTTGTCCTAAAAATACCAAATTATCTGTTAATATGAGAGATTTTTTAACATAATTTTGTTTTATATTTTTTCCCTACATGTCTCTGCATGGTTGCACCACATGTCTTTGATTTGGCAGACAAAAGGTTTCAATTATTAATAAGCAGTACAAAATGTATATATATATATTTTTTTTTTGTAATTTTCTTCTTCTAAGAAATAATAATAAATGATACCAATCTAATTAATTATGTTTCCTTTGAATAATTTATGGTATCAGGGGGACAGTTGCATTACCCTGCAATGTTTAACATTTCCAACCAAAAAATATTAAGATGACTTTTAACTTAGAAAATGAAAACACACTAATGAAGGTGTATTCAGTTCATTATGTGGATGAATCATACTTTTACATAAATATATATTTTATTAATACATAAAAAAATATCAAATAAATAAATAAATAAATAAAAATTATACATCTGCACCAAATTCTTTTCAAGCCATTAAAACCGTTAATTGATTGACAACTTTTCTGAATAATGCAGGGGAAGTGTATACGCCTAAATACGTTACACCTCTGCCTTCTATTGCACTGTATGTAAATAAGTATATGAGTCATAATTAATCTTAGTGTAGGGCATCCTGTTGGAATACAATACAGTAAGGGAAGGTGTAACTGTAGAACTCTTATGCAGTATCAATGTGGCAGCCCTGCGGTGCTGAAACTCTGTCACATTACTGTCTCTCTCGCTCTCGAAGCTCCCAGGCCAGCGCTGTGCTCTCTGCATTCAACAGTCTCTTTATTTAAACACAAAGTGCTGTGACACGCTGCTCTCCATCAGCTTCCACTGCTTCCTTTTACCTCTGCCTGCATTTATATTTGGGCACATTCTGGTGTTTGCAGTCACTTCTCAAGTACTATTTGTGAAAAAGGATATTACCTCACATAACTGATAGTTTTTGAGTAAGCACTGAGAGTCTATATGCGACAGAGTGGAGAAGGTCCTGACAAACCAGAGCTCCATCCATGTTAGGACCGGATTGCACTCTACTTTTTCCCAGGTTAACACCAAATGTTATTAAAGCAAGTTGACCGCAGGGTCAACACAAGAGCGGGCCATGAAAACAAACAATTAATTTGGCATGGAGGTGTAATGGGATGATCTCCCGGCAGGGCCGGATCCATTGTTCTGCTGGAATTAACCATGGCAGGTCATGTGTCACTGGGCGCTGACCTCGGTCCATTCACTAGCCCACACTTGCATTAGCCATGGGCCTGCAAGGGGTCAAACACAGTTACAAGCCAGCCAAACAGCCCTCCCAACACACGCACACAAAACACACACTGCCTTCTAGTTCCTGGCCACTTCTGATGGCAGAAGATCTTGCCAAACAAAGGCACGGCATTACCAGGAAGAGATATCCAGGCTGCAAGATGCTTATCCCCCAACTCTGGGTCTTTAGAAAAGATTCCTGTGATGACATTTCTGCAAAAAATGATATTACATTGCTTCTTGTACATTTCACGACAGCATTTTATTATGTTAGCTATTGTTTGTATTGTGGCAGTTCGGAAAATAAATGTCCAGTGAGTGTCGCTTAAAGCACAATCTGATTTATTCAAAACAGATGAATGTTAACCTGGCAACATTTTATTATGCTGATTGTTGTACATATCACAGCAATTTGGAAATTAAATATCAGGTGGGTGGCACTAAAATCACGTTCAGATTTAACAGAAATAAATTAATGCGAATCTGGCAGCATTTTATTGCGTTGGTTGTTGTACGTATTGTGGCTGTTCGGAAATATGTCAGGTGAGTGACGCTAAAAGTGTGTTTGGATTTATCCAAAGCAGATGAACGCAAATCTGGAAAAGTTCAATTATGTTGGTTGTTCAAATTGGTCCGAAACAGATGAACGTGATTCTGTCAGAATTTTATTATATTGGTTCTTATACGCCTCGCAACAATTCAGAAGTTAAATGTCAGGAGAGTGGCACTAAAAGCATGTTCAGATTTATTTGAAACAATTGAACATGAATCTTCCAAAAGTTTATTACTCTGATTGTTGTATTGCAGCAGTTCAGAAGCGCCATTAAAAGTAATAAAAGCACATTCAGATTTGTTCAAAACAAATGAACATGAATCTGGCGACATTTGATTTCATTATTTCACTCTAAAAGTGCATTCAGTTTTACCCGAAGCAGATGAAAGTGAATCTGGCAGCATTTTATTGCGTTGGTTGCACATAAATGGTGGTAGTTTGGAAGTGAAATGTCTGGTGAGTGATGCTAAAAGCACATTCAGATTTGTTTGAAATTTTATTTCATTATTTCATGTTAAAAAAGTTGGATTTTATCCACGGTAGATGAGCATGAATCTGGCAGCAGTTTATTAAGATAGTTGTTGTATGTATTGCCACAGTTCAGAAATGAAATTTTTGGTGATTGGAACTAAAATGCATTTGATTTTATCCAAAGCAGATGAACTTGAATCTGGCAATTGTTTATTAGGTTGGTTGTGGTTGAAATGTCTGGTGAGTGGTGCAAAAAAACATTAATGCTCTTCCATGTTTGAAAATAGTGTGCCACTGACATTAAACCTAACTGGGGTGGGTTTCACTAAAGCATCGCTAGCTGACTATGGTAGTTAGTTCCATTGAAATCTATTGGTAACGACGGAACTTGCGACCATAGTTGCTTTTGGGAAACACACCCCTGATCGTTTTAACAAAAGTAAACGTGAGATAAAAAATGAATTTTCTGAAGCAGCTATTCCATTCCATCTTGCTTTTGCAAGTCTTTGAGCTCTTTTATCGAGTGTCATGACTCACAGGATTGCAATGCTGTACCGGGTGCGCTACCAAGCATGTTTATGACATCAGAAAAGCCATACAAATGGAGCTAGTTATGTCATGCAAAATGTACTAGCTTACAAATCATGCACTATGAAAAGCAATAGCACAGTATTGTGCAAATAACTGTGTGAAAATAAGCGTTTATTAATTAATAAGCTGTCCCTGTGATAATAATTTGTGTGAACAGTAATAAAAGTTATTGGTGTTTTACTGCCCCTAGTGTTCATTTCAGCTGGAAACTGCAGAAAATTGTATGTATAGGTACGTTTTTCAAAAATGTAGGTAACGTTTTTCCAATAAACCTACTATAGGTTGTCATTTCCTCCTGTGAAATTGAAGATGGCAATGGGTCTGTGACACTTTCAAGTGAATTATCACTTCTAAAGGTACATTTACTCAAGTCAAAGTCACTTTGCACTCAGAGAAGAACAGTTAAGCACATTCACTCTGACATATCGGCCACGGTTCACCCATCAGGATGGCTTGATGTTGTCCGTATGTTGCTGTTATTTCACGAATCTCTCAAAGTTGCTGACTTCATTTACCATCAGTCGCTCCGGCGCATCTTAGCACGCTAGTAGTACACCTGACAGATGCACAGTGCAACTGCGGTATGTCGACAAACATCTGATCCCGTAGCCTCAGGCCAAAGATACCGCAGAAACGTGTTGTGTGGATGACAGACAGTTATGCAAAATGATATTCCTGCTGCTAATCCTACTTAGCATACATCTGGGATGTGACTGTGAGTATTTGTTATCTACAGTGTTTCATGGGTATATCATCCATATTTAAACACAAGCAAATAACAGCTGGAAGCTGACGGCACACGTTCTCCGTAGTGACAGGCAGACTTCAGGAGACAGGAGTCTCTTTCTCTGTTAATTCATTGGGTGGAAAAGGACGGGCTGAAGCCCCAAAGCACAGAGCCTGAATTAAAACTTCAATCCCCCATGTAAGACTCAATTTCATCTGTGACCCAACATTATACAAATGAGAAGAGAACTGATAGGTGGCTCCTCCATAGATGGAGTCCCTGAGCTGTAGGCCTGCGATGGGGGAAGTTGGATTGACCCTGCTGTTCATCTAGTCTCTTCTCAATGTGAGAACAGCAGATAGTTTTGAAGGATCCCTCGAAACACTTTCATTTTGTAAAGCGTCAACAAGATGGCAGGTTGTTATTTATTATTATTTTATTTTTTTTGTATTATCATTTCTCCCACAGAAGGCTTGATGGAAAGAACCTTGTAGGAACAAGCAGAGAACAGCTTCATTGCTCAGATGTTTCTCGTTCAAAGACTTAGCTTGGGCTATTTTCACACTTGATCCAACCCTAAGTGTGATTAAAAAAAATTACCATTTAGATATTAATATAGTACCATGTATCTTCAAGGTATATATATATATATATATATATATATATATATATATATATATATATATATATATATATATATATATATATATATATATATATATATAGATAGATAGATAGATAGATAGATATTAAAATTAATGTTCTCTGAACTAACATGAGCATGACAATTTTAATTAACTAACATTAACAGAGGTTGTAAATGCAGTAAAATATATTGTTCATTGTTAGTTTTAAAGTCTTAGCAGTACTTATATATAGCTATAGTGTGGTAGTAAAACTGAAGGCAAAGGCAACATTTATTTATATATTTATTTGTATTCATTAATTTTTAATAATAATACTTTTGACAAATGCACACACACATTTCAAATACATATGCATAGTTATTTATATGTAGTTACAGGTTTGTAGTAAAACCGAAAGCAAAGGTAAAAACATGAGTGAAACACTGAAGCTGGCTGACTGATTGACTGAAGAATAACTGATCATGTGATAATTTGTCTTGATTGCAGGACAAACAAACACATCATCCCACAGCAGTAGCTCCTTAAAATGGGTGACAGTCCCATTTGAACGGCATAGAGGGGCCGCTATGAACTGATTTAGTGGCGTGATGACTGGACATATTCTTATGGCTACCATGGGGTAGGACAACGTGAACAGTGCAGACTTCATAAGAGCCCACACAAGACGACTGTCTGCACTTGACTGAGGAATTGTTCATGCTAAGAAAACTCTCACAGCAGCAAACTGCAATATCAGTGCCAGCCGAGATCTGATTTGTTGTTTGGAAACAGTAATGCTTTCGTCTTTGACAGCAATGAATGTCTCTTTTAGGTTCTGGTGCTGGACACAGACAGTTTTGATTGTTTGTGTTTTAATGTTAATAATATTTCAAGTGAAAACCTTGCAGAAATGATGTGAGGTAAAGCCTGAGTTGGCAGGTCAAGGTATCATTCTATCAGTATTGGCATTGTGTCTTCCTCCCTGGAGACGGTTAAATCGGTCGCTTAGAGAGAGTCATGTCACAGGAATCTTTGTAGTCGCTAGATGATATCTGGGCTGCAGAGAACTACTTGCCTTCTGCCGTGGCCATACAAACTGTATGAATGAAGGATGTTTGGACTCTGATCCTGTAATTTGAGCTCCAAATGGACAACAGCCACAAGTCATCCAGAAACTCTGCATATGCCCCTGAAAACTGTGGTTGGCAGTAACTACCAACAAGTAGCCACACTTTTAACTAAATCGATTACGAACGAGAACCATATGAATCAATTACATGATATGCCAATAAATTAATCACAATTCATTTGCGTACATCTACAAGCACCCAGATTATTATAATTCAGTACAATAAACTATTCTCTGCAAATTCTGTAACATGAAAAGTTTTTAGATTACAAGAACACATCTTTGGTTTTACATTGTCCCCATATTAAGACAACTTTTTTATGTTATTTATTGTTTATTTTTTAGTAAAATATCTCAATTAATTGCATACTACAACTTTGCAGAGAAAAACATCCAAATGATTCTAATTCAATGTAACAAACTATATATTCTCAATATATTCTGTAATATGAAAAATTTTACGATTGCAAGATTGTCATTGGTTTTACACTGTCACTGTATAAAAACTAATTATACTTTATTTATTGTTTAATCTTTAGTAAAATATATTTATGTTTAAATTTACAGAATATATAAAATTAAAAATTATTATAATTAAAACTCATAATTAACAATATATATATATTTGATTGTAAGATCAACTTGTATGCATATTGAAATAAAACAGTAATTTTATCATATTTTAAAGTATTTATACATAAAGCATTTAGCATTTATTGAACTGCATTTAGTTGATTTAAAAATACTTTACTGTAAAATAGTTCAATGAGAATATTCATTATAAGAATAATGAGCAAGAATGATTAAGAAAGACAATACCAGATGGATTACTTTAATGAGAATTTGCTTAATTTTCTTTTTTTCCCTTGTGGTTTTGAGGTGATTTTTTATGTTTGAGTGAAATGCTAAAATGTCAATTTTTAAGATACCATGTGTCTTATTCAAACAGCAAATCTGAATAGATTTTCAATCTTAAACTGGCTTGACCTTCATTAGAAATTTACTAAATGAATTATTTTTCTTTAGAGTTATTATGTTTCAGATTGTACAGACCTAACAGTGTTTACAAGTATGTTATAACAAAATGATAAAATGTATATCTACTCTGGATTTTGAACACATTGAGGAAGGTCCTCTCCATTTAACAACCAGGACTGGGTTTGCTCCATATTTCTGTTTGATTTCCCAGTTGGAGTCAAAGCTCTTTTTGTAAATGCAGAAAAAGAGCCAAGAGCCAAGTTTGCACATTTTGGAAACATAAGGATCGACTCCAGTGTGATAAAGCCAAGATCTCAAAGAGAGTCATGGGAGTTATTCAGCAAACATATGGCCACACAACCATATCCAGCATCTTATCCCATTCAATTCCAGAATCTCCTGGGATTATTTTCTTGGAACAACAATAAATGTACTGGAAAAAGTTGTTTCTTTTAGGTCCTGTAACAAGCACCTCTTTAATTAGATCACTGACTTGGTGCCAAAACAATCAGCAGGTGTAATGTTATGGTAAATCATAAATTGTATAATTCGTAATAATGGCTCCTGTAGTCTGAAGGTACACTAGACCTTAGGAAGACTGTGACTGTCTTCAAATTAATGAAGCTTTAAAGAATTAGATAATCACACAATCTAGAAATTACTACCTAAAAAGTCAGTTTATACCTTGACATTTTTTTATTTGGCTAGTTAGCATGGCCAGTTAACAGTTTGCCTGGAGACAAAAAGGCTCTTCAAAAGGTATCAAATGTTTTTCCAAAATTCAAGATAAGTAGCATATGCTGACTATATAAATTTTTTTCAAGAAACATATAAATCATGAGTTGTTTGCCACTTAAATTAATTTGAATGCTAACACGTAGCTTTAGCATTAGTTTCCTTGGTGTACCTTGCATGATTATTTGTTCACTCAACCAGAAATGAAAATTCTCAATAAATGATTCTTTTCCTTATGTCAAACTTGTATGGCATTTTTTCTTCTGCAAGATAAGATATTTTGAATTATGTTTTGGTGTTTTTGTCCATATGAATACCAATGGGGTCCAAAACTTTCAAGCTTCAAAAAGGACATAAACATAGCATGAAATTAAACTTAATAAAGACAGAATTTACCTCTTTGAGTGAACAAGAACCATGAGTGAGAAGACAAACATATCTTCACGTTTTAAGCCTTGCATGCATTGACTTGAGCACCATGACAGTCAAACTGGGTCGGCTCGACCCCAAAACAGAACTTTTAGGTCCATTAGAGAAGAATGTGGCTATGAGTTCTTGTGATATAAACCATGTGGGGACGAACGCTCACCATCCTTGCCTGTCATTCATCCACGCCATCCTTAAGCTACCATTCATGGAATCTCTCTAATGAGAGTGGAAATGTCAGCTATGATACACTCTGAGGGAAGAAGAGAAACAGGACGTCATACAAAGGGCTTTTATGCAGGCTGCCTTGTGTTTCCTCCACACTTGCATTCTAGTCGCTTTGTGACTTGATTAGTGGATCCTCTCACACATTCTCAGATGTGAAAAAGAGCACAATTTGCTTGGGGATTATTTTTAGTAAAGCCCAGTTGGCCAGCATAGTTTGTTGTGTGGCACAGTGGTTTGCTGCCCTGAAATGCGACGGGGACTGGGCTGGGTATTGGAATACTGTCAAACTATTTAGGAAAACAGAGAAGCATGTGCTAAAACCTGTTTGTAAAACCTGAAGGTCTATACTCCATGTACTGTCATGCTTCCCTAACGTACATAGAATAGCATGGAATGAATATATATATATATATATATATATATATATATATATGTCATGATACCAAAATGCTATAAGTACAATGGCAATTTTTTGTTAGCAACTAAAAATTCTACTGTAACTGTGGTTCTACTCAAACTGCTCCAAATGGGATTCAAACCAGATTTAGCTTGTTAGGCATCCTAACAAGCATGCTACCAAGGATGCAGCCTCTAGCATCAGTTGGTAGGGCACCTTCTGAGAGCAGAAAAGTGAGGCTTACCTGTACAGCTTGTACTAGTAGGCCTTGGTTACCCTCAAAGCCCTACTACCATCTGGGTCATGGCACCAATGTAACTTATTCTACTCATACTGCGCTGAGAGGGATTTGAACCAGAATCAACATATATGGAAGGTGGGTGCACTAACAAGGATGCTAAAGATTGCACCCTCTAGTGTCAGTGCAGCTCTTAAGGGCAGGAGCGTGAGGTTTACCCGCACAGCTCTTACCAGCTGGCTTCCATTAACACCAAGTCAAGTCAAGTCAAGTCATCTTTATTTATATAGCGCTTTAAACAAAAAAGATTGCGTCAAAGCAACTGAACAACATTAATTAGGAAAGCAGTGTGTCAATAATGCAAAATGACAGTTAAAGGCAGTTCATCATTGAATTCAGTGATCTCATCATGCAGCTCAGTTCAGTTTAAATGGTATCTGTGCAATAATTTGCAATCAAGTCAACGATATTGCAGTAAATGAAGTGTCCCCAACTAAGCAAGCCAGAGGCGACAGCGGCAAGGAACCAAAACTCCATCAGTGAGAGAATGGAGAAAAAAACCTTGGGAGAAACCAGGCTCAGTTGGGGGGCCAGTTCTCCTCTGACCAGACGAAACCAGCAGTTCAATTCAAGGCTGCACCAAAGTCAGATTGTACAGAAGAATCATCTGTTTCCTGTGGTCTTGTCCCGTTGGTCGTCTGAGACAAGGTCTTTACAGGGGATCTGTCTCTGGGGCTGTAGTCCTGGTCTCCGCTGTCTTTCAGGGCTGTAGAGGTCCTTTCTAGGTGCTAATCCACCATCTGGGCTGGATACATTCGTGGCTCGGGTGACTGCAGTGGCCCTCTGACTTGGATACAGACTGGATCTGGTGGCTACGGTGACCTCGGAATAAGAGAGAAACAGACTAATATGAGCGTTGATGCCATTCTTCTAACGATGTAGCAAGTACATCGGGTGTTATGGGAAGCGTTCCCGGTTCCGGTTTACCTAATTAATGCAGCCTAAAAATCCTTTAACGGATTTGGATATTAGAAGTGTATTAGTATGTTATGTGTAAGCCAGGTTAAAGAGATGGGTCTTTAATCTAGATTTAAACTGCAAGAGTGTGTCTGCCTCCCGAACAATGTTAGGCAGGTTATTCCAGAGTTTGGGCGCTAAATAGGAGAAGGATCTGCCGCCCGCAGTTGACTTGATATTCTATGTATTATCAAATTGCCAGAGTTTTGAGAACGGAGCGGACGTGGAGGACTATAATGTAACAAGAGCTCGTTCAAATACTGAGGTGCTAAACCATTCAGGGCTGTATAAGTAATAAGCAAGATTTTAAAATCTATAGGATGTTTGATAGGGAGCCAGTGCAGTGTTGACGGGACCGAGCTAATATTTTCATACTTCCTGGTTCTAGTAAGAACTCTAGCTGCTGCATTTTGGACTAACTGGAGTTTGTTTACTAAGCGTGCAGAACAACCACCAAATAGAGTATTACAATAGTCTAACCTTGAGGTCATAAACGCATGGATTAACATTTCTGCATTTGACATTGAGAGCATAGGCCGTAATTTAGATATATTTTTGAGATGGAAAAAAATGCAGTTTTACAAAAGCTAGAAACGTGGCTTTCTAAGGAAAGGTTGCTATCAAATAGCACACCTAGGTTCCTAACTGATGACGAAGAATTGACAGAGCAGCCTTCAAGGCTTAGACAGCGTTCTAGGTCATTACATGCAGAGCTTTTAGGCCCTATAATTAACACCTCTGTTTTTTCAGAATTTAGCAGTAAGAAATTACTCGTCATCCAGTTTTTTATATCGACTATGCATTCCGTTCGTTTTTCAAATTGGTATGTTTCACCGGGCTGTGAAGAAATATAGAGCTGAATATCATCAGCATAACAGTGAAAGCTAACACCATGTTTCCCTGATGATATCTCCCAAGGGTAACATGTAAAGCGTGAAGAGTAACGGCCCTAGTACTGAGCCTTGCGGTACTCCATACTGCACTTGTGAACGATATGATACCTCTTCATTCACTGCTACGAATTGATGGCGGTCATATAAGTACGATTTAAACCATGCTAATGCACTTCCATTAATGCCAACAAAGTGTTCTAGTCTATGCAAAAGAATAGTGTGGTCAATAGTGTGGTCAATAGTGTTGAACGCAGCACTAAGATCCAATAGCACTAATAGAGAGATACAACCACGATCAGATGATAAGAGCAGGTCATTTGTAACTCTAAGGAGAGCAGTCTCAGTACTATGATACGGTCTATATCCTGACTGGAAATCCTCACAGATGCAATTTTTCTCTAAGAAGGAATATAATTGTGAGGATACTACCTTTTCTAGTATCTTTGAAAGAAAAGGGAGATTCGAGATCGGTCTATAATTAACTAGTTCTTTGGGGTCAAGTTGTGGTTTTTTGATGAGAGGCTTAATAACAGCCAGTTTGAAGGATTTTGGGACATACCCTAATAACAATGAGGAATTAATAATAGTCAGAAGAGGATCTATGACTTCTGGAAGCACCTCTTTTAGGAGCTTAGATGGAATAGGGTCTAACATACATGTTGTTGGTTTAGATGATTTAACAAGTTTATACAATTCTTCCTCTCCTATAGTAGAGAATGAGTGGAACGGTTCCTCAGGGGATCTATAGTGCACTGTCTGATGTGATACTGTAGCTGATGGCTGCATGGTTACAATTTTATCTCTAATAGTATCGACTTTAGAAGTAAAGTAGTTCATAAAGTCATTACTGCTGTGATGTTGGGAAATGTCAACACTTGTTGATGCTTTATTTTTTTGTTAATTTAGCCACTGTATTGAATAAATACCCTGGGGTTATGTTTGTTTTCTTCTAAAAGAGACGAAAAGTAATCAGATTTAGCAGTTTTTAATGCTTTTCTGTAAGATAGGTTACTTTCCCTCCAAGCAATACGAAATACTTCTAGTTTTGTTTTCCTCCAGCTGCGCTCCATTTTCCGGGCTGCTCTCTTTAGGGTGCGAGTGTGCTCATTATACCACAGTGTCAGACTGTTTTCCTTAACCTTCCTTAAGCGTAAAGGAGCAACTGTATTTAAAAATGCTAGAAAAGAGAGAGTCCATAGTTTCTGTTACATCATCAAGTTGTTCTGAGGTTTTGGATATGCTAAGGAATTGGGATACATCAGGAAGATTACTTACAAAGCAGTCTTTTGTGGTAGAAGTGATGGTTCTACCATACTTGTAACAAGAAGTGGAATTTACAGTTTTAGCTATATGAAGTTTGCACAAAACTAAATAATGATCTGAGATATCATCGCTTGGCTGCATAATTTCAACACCATCAACACCAATTCCATGTGACAGTATTAAATCTAGAGTATGATTTCGACAATGAGTAGGTCCTGAGATGTGTTGTCTAACCCCAATAGAGTTCAGAATGTCTATAAATGCTGATCCCAATGCATCTTTTTCATTATCAACATGGATATTAAAATCACCAACAATTAAAACTTTATCTGCAGCCAGCACTAACTCGGATGTAAAGTCAGCAAACTCTTTAATAAAGTCTGTATGGTGCCCTGGTGGCCTGTGTACAAACATCACAGGGGATTTATCATTAACATTTGTTTCTCTGGATAATGTTATATTAAGCACCAATACTTCAAACGAGTTATACTTGAAGCCTGCCCTCTGAGAAATCCTGAAAACATTGTTATAAATTGAAGCAACACCTCCCCCCTTCACCTTTTGGACGTGGCTCATGTTTATAACAGTAATCTTGGGGTGTAGACTCATTTAAAATAATGTAATCATCAGGTTTTAGCCAGGTTTCTGTCAAACAGAGTGCATCTAGATTATGATCAGTGATCATATTATTTACAAAAAGTGCTTTCGTAGAAAGGGGACCTGATATTCAATAAGCCAAGCTTTATCATTTGTTTATACGTATTACATCTGTTTTTTATTTGTTTAACCTCAATTAAATTGTTGCTCTTATATTGGTTTGGACGTTTTCTGTATTTTCTAGCCCGGAGAACAGACACAGTCTCTATAGTGTGATATCTAGGTGAAAGAGTCTCTATGTGCTGAGAATTAACTGACTTCTGTGACTGGAGGCAGCTAGCAGATGGTCGGTTTAGCCAGTCTGTCTGCTTTCTGACCTGGGCCCCAGTTAGTCAAGTACAAACTCTAAGACTATGTGCCATATTTCTAGAAAGAAGAGCGGCACCACCCCAGGAGGGATGAAGACCATCTCTTTTCAACAGGTCAGATCTGCCCCAAAAGCTTGTCCAATTGTCTATGAAACCTATGTTATTCTGCGGGCACCACTTAGACATCCAGCCACTGAGTGAGGACAATCTGCTGTGTATCTCATCACCACGGTAAGCAGGGAGGGGACCAGAGCATATTAAAGTGTCTGACATCATGCTTGCAAGTTCACACACACCTCTTAATGTTATTTTTAGTGATCTCCGACTGGCGAAGTCGAACATCATTAGCACCGGTGTGAATAACAATCTTACTGTATTTACGTTTAGCATTAGCCAGCACTTTTAAATTTGCTAAGATGTCAGGCGCTCTGGCTCCCGGTAAACATTGGACTATGGTGGCTGGTGTCTCTATTTTCACATTCCGTACAATAGAATTGCCAATAACTAGAGCACTTTCATCAGGTTTCTCAGTGGGTGCTTCACTGAGTGGGGAGAACCTGTTTAATGTTAACACCACCCCACTAAAACTCACTACCATCTGGGTCACGGCACCAGTGTGACTGGTCAAACTTTGAACTAATTTTCAAACCAGCACCAACCAGTAATGGAGGTGAGAGCAGTCCATTGGTGAGAGCAACAAGGATGCAGCCTCTATTGTCTGTCGCTAGTGCCCCTTTTGAGGGCAGAAGAGTGAGGTTTAACTGTAAAGCTCTTACTAGCTGGCCTTGGTTATACTCAGCCCCCTAAACCTCACTACTATTTGGGTCACGGCACCAGTTTAACAGGTCCTACTTGCACTGCTCTGAGTAGGATTCAAACCAATGTCAACTGGGCAGCAATACTTTTTCATTGGCAAGGGAAATCTTAAAGAGAAATCTTAAATTTCATTTTTGTATGAACTATCCTTTTAACCTTATACCGCCAAAGAAAATGCTTAAGTCTTAAAGCTATGTCAGTGGACTGGCTGTACACAAGGGTTACATAGTTAATTAAGAAACCTCAACTCTTAATCTGTAAAGTATGATCAAATTACTCCCTCTAGAGACTCTGGAAATAAATCTCAGCGATAACAAACCATTTAATGCAGTGTAAAAATTACCAAAATGGCAGACCTGTCAAAATGAAATATCATTATTAGTATTAAATAATTGAACCTTCTCATGACGGCCATGATGAACATTGCTCGAGTCATGAAGATGTCCATGTGAAGCTCACTGTACAGGGTTCATTGTTTGAGAGCGATGAGTGAATGCTGGTAATGGAATCTCTTTCCAGTGATTTCTCAACTACAAAGAAGGAGAGCTGATCTTAGGTGTGACACTGGACATGATCAATCACACACAGACAGTTCCCTCAGGACAGAATAGAAAGGTCCATCCACCTGCCTCAGTCATCAAGATACGGTAACACATTCTGTGTGAGCATAGGACAGATTTTACACCCAGCTGCTGTTATTCATCATTATAGAAGAATACCAAGCTGACCTATGCAACACAGAATGGTAAAGGAATCTTCTGGGATGAAAACAAATAAAAAATAATTTTAATTCATCGCTCATCATTCTTCCATAAATACAGAAATATCATAATTTTATGTTTAATAATGAATTAATTCACATATTTTGGTCATGGATATGTAAAGAACACAATTGTACAATTCAAAATAACCATTTTCTATTTTAATCTTTTTTAAAATGTCATTTATTCCTGTGATTTTTCAGCATCATTACTCCAGTGTCACATGATCCTTCAGAAATCATTGTAATATGCTGATTTGCTGCTCAGAAAACATTTCTTATAATTATTAGCATTGAGAAAAGTTGTGCTCATTAATATTTTCATGGAAAACTTGATACATTTGAAGTTTACATCTTTTTTTAACTGTTGTTCTTTTGTAAATTTGTTTACAAAAATTTTGATCAAATTACTGTATGCTTGCTAAATATAAACTTTAATTAAAACAAACGAACAAACAAACAAGTCTCACTGACCCCCACATTTGAAACGGTAGTGTATGTATTTACATGTTTATATATTGCACAATACATAGCTTCATAAAATATCTATTTGAATAGTGAATAACAGCATGTGAATTAAAGCAATCAATTCAGCATATCAGGACAGATCTCACAAGAAGCATATTTTTTATGTGGTATGTCTGTTATGATGTTATTATGATTGCAGTTAGGCTAGATTAAGCCTCAGACGGCACGCCTACAATTCATTCTCTGACTGTGAAAAATCATTGCGTGATCATTTTCACAATCTAGATCGTTAATATAATTGACTGATTGCATTTCAGGGTTAGGCAATAACCCTAAATTCTTTTATATAGCTTGTTATAAACATACTCTGAAAAAGTGTGGAAACAGCCCCAGAGAGAGAGAGAGAGAGAGACAGACAGGCATATGGGTGGGGGGGGCACGTTCACCTGTTCTCTCACCTATCGTGTTTGACTTCATCTGCCACCCACTCTTAGCCTCTGGCTGTTCAGAATAACACACAAACACACTACTCATACCATTTCTACAGTATATATTATTCATACTGTGCATGACATTCACTTTTTGTGTATGTATGGAATTCTCAGATGACCTACATTTACCAAAATGTGCAGAAATGCAGTGCAGATAGCACCCACAATGCAGTGCAGTGTGTTTAAGTGTGGCAAACAAACCAGAGATAGCATCTATTTTTTAAACTGATTCACATACTATTTCTTACAAAACAAAATTATATTTAAAACAAACAAAATCTGCTGATTCAGATACTATTTCTTACAAAACAGCAAGCTGCATACAGCATATACTGTGCAGTATAGCATGCTAGCAGATGAAGAACAGCAAATTTTCATTTAGTAACAAATAAATCTCGGTAGATAATTTTTGGTATACATGTATTTTTGGTATAGACATATTATTGGTGTATATATATATATATATATATATATATATATATATATATATAAACAAATAAAAAAACAAATATGTGTGTGTGTGTGTGTGTGTGTGTGTGTTTATGGGGGACACAATGAACTGCGCTATCTTTGAGTCTGAACAAGAAATAAAAACTGAAAAAAAATAAGATTAAAACGTCAAACTACTTGTACATAGACCTTAGCAGAAATCTTAAGACTGGCTGACAGTTAACAAATGTAAAAAGTTGAGCTCTTAACATCATAACACAACAAGTAACTAACATATAGGGACAAAAGAACAAAGAAAGTCAGCAGACTATAAAATAGTCATCCTAAAAAAAGAACCTTGTGCTGCAATGCATGCTGGGAACTCACAAAAGCTTGACATTTCAGCAATATTGTTGCTATATACCAAACAGTAAGCAGCATACAGTATATAATGTACTGTATAGTAAGCTAGTACATACAAAAATTCATTCATTCATTCATACATTTTTATGGTTTTAAACTATTGTCTTAAAAATTGTCCTAAGTTTTGTCAGTTTGAATATTTTCATTCACTAAATTCATCTCATTCAGCCAATAAATTAATTGAGGCAGCTACAAAATTCTTATTCAGCAAATTGCCAGTTTGTAAAACAATTAAATGATCTCTGCTATGCTGTATGTCACTACCAGCCGAAAACTTTTTTATTTTATTTTTTTGTGTGTCTTTTGCTCACTAAGGCTGCATTTATGTGATTTAAAATACAGCAGAATTACATTAAAATTTAGAAATATTTTGAGAATACAATTTCAAAGAACAGTTTTCTTTTAATATATTTTAAAATGTAATTTATTCCTGTGAGGCAATGCAGAATTTTCAGCATCATTCATGAACACCTGACACACACATACAAACCTCAAGAAAAGGCAACAATCAACAAATGTAAAAAGTTGAGCTCTTAAATTCATACCACAACAAATAACAATAACAATAATGAAAAAACAACAACAACAGTTGAACAAAAGTGAAACAGCAAAACGATAATCCTATAACAGTAGCCACATAATTTATTCATACTGCAATGCATGCTGGGAACTTCAGTTTAACATGTTTTGTTCAGACAGCTGTGCTTGACTATTCGGATTAACATGGGTTTTCATGTACATTCAAGTACATTTCTTAGAATTTGTATTTTTTACAGTATATTCCATTTCAGACCTTTTCTCTTTTGGATGCTCACTGAACCCTGGCCTAAACCTGTCTGTCTGACAAACATCACAGCAGGACTGACCAAGCCACCTGAAAAACTGCACAGGGTGTTTTGGAAAGCTCTAGGCCTCACATGCCTGTTGTTACCTGTTTTGGATAAACAAACCCCATGGCAGGCTGAGCGGGAGTTTGCTGCTGCGCACTGCGCTCGCACACTAAGCAAACGATCACCAGGTGTGCATGCATGGAGCCCATCTTCCGTCAGCGTCCTGTCATGCAGAAGATGTTTATCCAATTTGTCAAGATAATCTTTCCTCAAACAAGGCCTGGGCCAAGGCCTCCCAGAACACACACACACACACACACACACACACACACACACACACACACACACACACACACACACACTGTGAGACTGAAATGCAAGCCGTCTCCTCCAACTTTACTTCAGAACTAAAAGTCATTATATGTTTCTTAACAGAATTATCTGGCATTTCCCTTCACTTTGCCCACTTTCTCCACCACATTTTGGATCCGTTTCCTCCATCCTTACATAGATCATCCGGCATATTATACAAATTTAGACTCTTAATGGAGTTATGATCTGTTTATCTTTTTTTTCCTTCTGGATTACCGCTTTATTAATGATGTCAGTTCTACTAAAATCTAAAAAGACATGCAAATTAGCATAAATAACACACAAGTCGCACATGCTGACATACACTTAAATTACAGCGTAAGCAAAAAATCCTCAAGCTGATGATTTTATAATGAATCTTTTCATTTTCCATGGTGTGGATTACTTTAAACGGATTTCAGCTGAATATTTACACGTTTCATGATTCACAAACTTTATATTTAGCGAGGGGTTTATTTATCAACGGCTATCATCTTGAATAATAAGCGTTATAATACAAACCTCTTAAATGATGTGCGCTATAATTACACAGCTGTGGCACATATGCGCTTTAACTTTGAGACAACATCTATGAACTTCATGTGGAGTATTTTAAAACTTGAGAGAGCAAAAAATGACTCAGAAATGAAGTGATCCAAGAGACTAGTAATTTTGTAGTTTGTTATGCTGCACACAAACACTTGAGCAGACCAGTGTGAACAATTAAAAAAAAAAAAATCTAAACTTATTGATAATTTAAGGGACCCTGGCATGCAAACCACTTGAAAACAATGTGATAGTAGAACTTTATGCAATCAGATAAAAAAAAATAAAATAAAATCAAGAGCAAATAGAACATGAGCAGTTATTAGAATCCAGAGAGTCAATAGAGAATTCCAGCTAATGGATAAATCACTGGAAATGACCAAACAAACAACCAACCAAGGGTGCGTTTCCCAAAAGCAACTATGGTTGCAAATTTCGTCGTTACCAGTAAAGTTCAATAGAACTAACAATCAAAGTTAGCTGACAATGTTTTTGTGAAACGCACCCCAGAAGTGACTTTACAATATAACTATGATATTTCAATTAAGCTTGTTTTGTTACTTTTTTATTTAAGCTTTTTAAAATTTCATTTATGAAAGTTTGTTTGCATAACATTAATTTAACACAATATTCACATTGAAAATTTACTTTTTTATCCCAAGTTAAACTGACAATTGTGGAAGCTTGTTTCTGCCATGGGATAAAAAAATAATAATAATAATAAAAAAAAATAATAATAATAATAATAATGATAATAATAATAAAGCAATTTCAACTTTTTATCTCACAATTCAAATGAATTTTTTTAAATGAAAAAAGTTAGAACTGTGAGATAAAAGTCACTTTTTTTTCATGGCGGGAACAAAATACTGAATTATGAGATGTAAACTCTGAATTATGAGAAAATAAGTACTAATTCTGAGTTTATGTCTTACAATTCTGATAAAAAAAAAAAAAAAAAAAAAAAAAGTAATTTTAAAATGTATTTATTTATTTTTATCCCATGGCTGAAGAACATGATCGACTCACACCCCATTGACGGTTAAATTTAGGGGTTGACTTTCAAGCTCATTATTTACTACTTTTTTTTGGTACGTTTCCAATTGGCAATTTCTAAGTGTGATGGGGAAAGTAATGCACTTACAATAGAAGTCTATGGAGCAACATAATACACACGAAAATGCAAGAATACACATTTAAACACATAGTCACAAGACTTAAAAGCACACAAACTAGACAGCACTCTGATAAAACAACCTACTAACCTTGTCTATGCAAAGTTCTGATATAATATTTCAAGTCTATGAGGGAACTTTCACACAATTACGTGTGAAGATACCAGAAAGGAGCTGTTTACATAAGGAAATACCCAAGCACAAGAATTACACTGATGTAAGAAAACAAATCCACCACTAACCCTAATTCACAATATATATATATAAGCATATATATATATGTATATATATATATATATATATATATATATATATATATATATATATATATGCTTTTAAATCCTTTTGAATGTGTGCCATAGACTTTCATAGTTAATCGAAAATATTGTCTGTGTTAACCGACATTATGCCACAAATGACATCCCATTAACTCTTGAACCCGGAACATTCCTTTAAGTAAACCTTCAAATATGAGGTAATGAGAAATGCATTAACTAACAGCATTCTTTGTAATGTGTCTGGGGTCAAAAGGTGCAGGTATCTGCTCCCCTGCAGCAGAAACACACGTCTGCATGTGTGTTCTCCCCTCACCTGTCGTCTGAGACCACGTCTGTCCAGACATGTACACACACAAACACACACACACACCTGTGGGCGGTGGACATGGTTGACTGGAAAGGTAACGCCCCAGGACTGCTGTGTGGGCACATAGCAAACTTTCTTTGGCTTCCCAGCATGTTGCCACCCCAAAGAATGCAACTGAGCTCTTCTAAATTCCGTCTACATCACTTATAAAATGCTTAATTGAGGTCAAAATATGGACAGGGATTTCCTCTTCCATTCGTTTTATGCTTTATGATGCAGACAGCTGGATCTGTCCCTCCACAGACGCACACACACTAACCGTCCCTTATCTTCAGCTGCTGTTTTGTGAGCCATCGGATGTTTTTCCCGTGTCTTGCGAACACCCTCATGGAGTGCACCGCTGCAGACTGCGGAGCGACTGGTCGAGCCAGTCAACTACTCTAGCTTTACCAACAGACCAGGACTAAACAAGAGAACACCCACTAACTCCTAGCCTTTTATCACATGCTTTGGCAACCGGGGATGTTTTTGCATATGCAATCGCCTCAATCTAAGTACCACCTTGCTGGATGGAGGTGCAGAAAGCCAAACCAATGGCAAGATGCTGCTTGATGCATGTGGGATGATTGCATGACTGCATGAAAATTCTCAGGAATAAAGCTGATGCGTGTCATTTTTTGGATTTTAAAATACTTTCTCATATCCCAGTTAGATAGGCAGAGTCAATAAAAAGTTAACCACTCGTAGGCTGAATCCCAAGAAAAAATGTTTGGTAAATACTGTGGCTATGTAAAAATGTTACCCAATAAGAAAACATCCAAATAAACTACAATGGAAATGCATTCACCACATAAATTCCTTAATGCACATCAAAAACAGATCATGTGATTGGATAAACGAACTAACCAGCACACCGATCTAATCGCATACCATCTCAGATGTTTCTGTAATAATTTTGAAATGCCTAAGCCAAATCTGTCATCAAAATTATTTGGTATAATCACCTCCCATATCTGCCTCACACGATAGTGTTCCCTAACATTGGGCAACCAAACACACGATAACACGACAGCATTTGTTATTGGGTCATTTACTGTGTAGGAATAGAGCCACAGGCTCCTGGTTGCAAAAACTTCCCTTTTTATCATTGATACCTTGCACTAGTTTCCCAGGAAGTGATCATTTTATTCTCTTAAACACATGGGATGGAAACAGCGCTTCGTTTGCAAATGCTTTTTGCAATATTCTACTTAAGCGCACAAGTTAAATTCACAACTTTGAATGGAAGCATAGCTATTGTATGTTTGAACATTCCTGGGGTGTGAAGTTTTCCAAAAATATTGCTAGCCAATTATTGTTGCAAGTTTCGTTGTGTCGTTACCAACATAGTTCAACGATTCTGTTTCAAAAAAAGTTCCAACAAATATTCGCCAGCAGCATCGCAAACTTGTTGAGTATGATAAGAACTTTTATATTCAATAGCATATATATACTATGTGTGTGTGTGTGTGTGTGTGTGTGTGTGTGTGTGTGTGTGTTTCTACGTCTTTTAGTTTGTGTCTGAAGAGTGCATATGTGCTCTAGTACCCCAGGATATTAAGAAAAAAAGATCCTGCAATTGAATCAAACATTTGTAAATAAAACAAAACAACACAGCACAAAAATGCACTAGATAAGTCTGAAGTCAAGCATCGTCATTTTGACAGACAGTGATTTTTCTTTTCTGAATCTGTAAAGCATTGCTGTCCGTATCACAGTGAGTCCAGAGACTGTAGTGAACACTGGTAGCTATTAAAAGCTTAAATTTTTGCTATAAGTAAATAGTGCTCATAAACAGCTGTTGGGACAGTATGTTCAAGTAAAATAAAGGAGAGGCTTGGACCCAGACACAGTATTTGATACACGTATATTGTTCGATTTTGCGCAGTCCCAGATGAAAGATGACCATCATGAAACAATTGCAGCGATTTCTTTGGTCGTGGCTCAGTTAATTTCTCCAATGATGCATTGCACTATAGTAGTTATGCAGTAAGTTACATCGTTGGGTAACACTTTATTTTAAGGTGTCCTTGTTACACATACTACATTTATTTACTAGTATAATAACAATTAATTATGCATAATTACATGCAAGTAACTCTAAGCCAAACTCTAATCATTAACCCTAACCATAACTATATGTAGTAAGTACATGTAGTTCATTAATATTACTCAGTACTTACATGTATAATTACACTGTAACAAGGACACCTTAAAATAAAGTGTAACCTGTGATTGTATGGGAAATGCAACCTAGCAACACTGTTTCACTTTCTGGACAGCCAACAACAATCACTTTTTGAGTCCATCGCAATGCATTCTGGGACTGTGTTCTCCGCAAAGGATTCATGTGATACATTCTGCCTTTGAATTTTTCAGATGTGAGGTACCTAAGCAAGCAGAAAAAATGCTGGCTAGCTTCTAGAACAGTGCACCTATGATACCTTAAAACAGTGGTTCCCAATCTTGGTCCTGGAGAACCCCCAACCCTGAACGTTTTTGGTGTCTCTCTTATCTGACACACATGTTTGAGGTCTTGGAGTCTTCACTGATGAGCTGATAAGTTGAATCAGGTGTGTTTGAATAGGGAGACATCAAAAATGTGCAGTGTTGGGGGTTCTCCAGGACCGGGATCGGGAACCACTGCATTAAAATGTAGTCTAGGTAGGCAGCTCACTTGGTATGGAGCAGTACAGTATCTGCCTCCACATGTCAAGTTCACATGAACTGAATGCCTTAAAATATCCTGAAGATGACTGATAAGGTGCTGAAAAGTGTAAATTGAATGCTTAAAACCCGTCATGTAACACACAGAGAGACAGACAGCATTAAACAAGGGATTTATTAAATTTCAGAAGACTGACAGGCATTTTCATGCAGTCTGACAGCTGTGACACTTATCTGCCATTTACACTTGTATTGTATGTGTAGTTTTAGTCCAAGATTCTTCTCATGTCTAAATAATATATAAGAAACAAGACTAACATTGTGATAATGTTTCATATGCGTTGCTGAAGTCCGTACTTGCTGTTAAAAATCTGAACCTCGGGGCTCCAGACACTCTGGCCTCATTTCCCACAGTCACACAACTAATAATTATCTTGATGTTAATCGCTGTAAGATGGCCATAAGGGAGTAGCCTTTCACCTTGCCTTAATTCTGGTGAAGATCTTATCTGTTAGACAGGCCCTGTCAGACGTACACGGATGTGTCCTGCTACCTAATTGGCTGGAAAGTGGACAGGAGGTATTGAATGTAACTAAATCTACCGATTAATGTGCAGGAAACAAAAGACAGTATTAAACAAGAACAGGAAATCTGTTTGTTTCTGAAATCTTGATCTTATCTGTGGGATTAAACGTTTAAATTGGTAAGTGTTTTTGGAATTTATTTATTTATTTTATGGCAAAGGCACATTTGTAGATGGAGGAATAATTTAGTGACGCTAGTTTGTTGATTCTATTAGCCTACAAACTCTACAGTACATTTTAAATTTAGGCTAAGTTGTTTTATACATAACATATGTAACAAGTTTTTAAAATCTGGTACTTTGAAGTGACCACAAAACAGGTGGATAAATGTGTCTGCTAAATGCACAATTGTAGATGCATTACATTTCATTTTCATACACCCCTACTTATATAGTGTGTATTGTTCAAAAAGATATGCAGCATGCAAAAATATTTGAATATTAGTTTAACTGAAGAAACCAAAATGTTAAACTAAACGACTTCCTTCTGGAATCAACAAGTTGATGGTGGCACATTTCCCACAGCGCAGACGGGCGAGCAAATGCTTAATGAGTGGCCGCTGACATGTGATTCCAGCTGTAACGTGACCAGCGTGGGCATGGGCAAACCTTCTCCCCTGCTCAGGCAGAGCAGATGCTGAGGGCTTCTGACAGACTGCGCTGGTGACGCGATCACACACAGATGCCCAGTGACAGCTCTCTGCTGGGGTGCAGCTGCCCCCCACCCCCCTCCCGTCCCATCCACTTACTGCAGCTGTATCCAGACACACCGTGAGATGCGGCGGTTAGAGTGACGTTCCGGTGGACATGTTGCTCTGGGTTTCTGGGGGATCTGAGGAACCCCTTTAGCCACTGGACTTTAACCCTGTTGATTACATCAGCCAGTGGTGCAAGCTGAGATGGTTAGGATGAAAAACTGCATTTGACTTGGGAGGGCTCTGGAGATTTTCTTGGTCCAAAAAATTTTTTCTACCTTCTCAGTGCCCCTTAGATTTAAACCATTTGTTTCTGTACCTTTAAGACTTCTCTATGTAAATCATCTCTGAGATTATTTAAATTGTTATTATTGTACCATAAGGATTTATCTATGTAAATTCTGATAAGATCTGATAAGATTTACACTTTTGTTACTGTACATGTAAGATTTCTAGATTTAAATGACCTCTGAAATTATTGGCTAACCTTGAGTGTGTTGGTCATCATTTGCTTAATACTGAATAGGTGTTAGTGTAAATGTGGTTAAAGTTATGTGTCAAAGAGTTCATGGTTATAACATCATAAGCATAAAGTTATTATGACTTTATTTACCACAAAATGACTTAATATCTTGCAAAGGTGACTTTATTTCAGGGCTCACTTTGTATTTTAATTACAACTTAATCTTCTAAAGTTAATTTATATCTCACAATTACAACTATGTTTCTCGTAAATAAGAAATTGTTTCATGATGTAACTTTATAACTTAGAATTGTGAATATATTTTACATAATTACAACGTAATTTCTTAAAATTGCAACTTTATGTGTTGTAATTGCAGGTTTGTATCCATCACAGTTACTTTGTATCTTGCAATTAAAACTTTTTTTCTCATAATTAAGATTTTATATCTTAAAATGTTACTTTGAAACTTGCAATTGCGACTTTATTTCATGTAATTGCAACTTTAATTCTCATAATTGCAAGTATGTAACTGCAGCATGTATCATCCAAAGTGACTTCATATCTCACAACAACAACATCTTTTCCCACAATAAATAATATTTTTCACAAACAAACTTAATAAATAACCCGACATTGAAAATATATTATAATATAATTACAACATAATTTTTCGCAATTGCAACTTTGTTTCATAATTGCAGCTTTGTATCCTTCAAAGTTACTTTATATCTTGCAATTAAAACGTCTATTTCTTTTCCTTCTCATAATTAAGAGTTTATGTCTTAAAGTTATGCTACTATGAAACTTGCAATTGTGACTTTATTTCAGTTTATGTAAGTTTATGTATAGTAACTTCAAGCTTTGTATCTACCAAAATGACTTTATTCTCAAAATATCAACTTTGTTTCTCATAATTGAGCTTCGTTCCACAATGTTACTTTAAATCTTTCAATCTTATTTCAAATAAACAAATTACAAGTTACTCAATCAAAAGTTACTTTCAGATGCCTGAGTCAAAATAGCAGCATATCTGATCCTGTGATGATTGAACTGATTCAGCGCTCCGGTTCCTCCAGCAGACACTGAGGAAACAGTTTGAACTTTTTACTTATAATTGTGACTTTTATATATCGCAATGTTACATTATAGCTTGTAATTATGACCTTATTTCACGTAATGGCAACTTTACTTTCAACTATTTGTTTTAAAATTTATCTCACAATTATCTTTTTGCATTTTTACAGAAACAAGCTTCCATAAAAATGGTCTGGGTTGATCAGGGAGGAAGTTCAGTGTTCTGAATGTATATCCTTACAACTCTTTTATTTCAAATAAACAAGGAAAATCCATGCTCAAGCATAGACAAATCATTTTAGCTTACAACATTCCATTGCCAACAATTACGACACGCTCTGTGCATTTGATAAGTAAACCTTGACTTGAAAATCCTTTTTTTTTTTTGTGAAATGTCTCCTCTTTGAGTTTAACACACAACATAAAATCTTCATTAAAAAAAAAAAAAAAAAAAAAAGTCTCCAAATTTGAATATTCCTCATAAGCCCACAAACACAATCATCTCAGGTTGCTCTTTTGCCTTGCTGAGCAAAAACCAGTGAGGTCACAGTTTGTGGAGACATGGAGGTTTCAGTAATACAATCAGCATCATCTCTTATCGTACTACATCTTCTGTTTGGGTTTCCACGAGCTACACATCACTGCTGCTTGTGTATCCCATTTGATTGCAATTCAGGCTGCCACAATGACTACATCTGCCTGTTTTTGGGGACACGGTGTGTCTTTTGACAACACTCCTAGGAGGAAACCTTAAAATAACACAAAGCAATGGCATAAAAAATACAATCATCTGAAACTCACAATTCCCATCAGTTATGTAGCATGTTATAAAAAAATTGAACTCCAAACTCTGAAGTGTGACTTGAGAAGGTGAAACTGGAAGTTTATATGTTCCTGGATCAACATCCCACCAAATTAGGGTACAGTTGGGTGTCTATATGTGATGACATATAACTCTTTGTACTCTGGTACCAGAGCCTGTTCTTGGCCAGACAAACTGGGGCCTGACACAAACTGATTGTATGTTTCCACTGACTTGAGAAACATTAAGTAATGCTGCTTTGTGTTGTTTACCTGACTGTAACCAATGTAAAAACAAATATTGCTTGTCCAGGTGTTTGTGCAGGTGGTGCGGCACTTATATTTGTTTTTTACAGTTCCAGGGTGATGCTAACATTCGAGATCAGCCAGTTTTCAGGAGCGAAGTTGAACCAATCTTCCGGGACAAATAACTGATTTCATGTGGCAGAATCCTGCTGAACGATTCGAGAATTGGGACCAGCCCAGAACCCGCACCCAAACCATGTCTGTGGATAACTGCCTTCAGGGTACCACTATTATTATTGCATCCCCACTGGGTCATAGTTTAACCTTAAGGTATGAATTCGTACCCTTGAGAGGTAGAAAAGAGGTCTTCAATCCTACTCCTGGAGACCCACTTTCCTGCAGAGTTTAGATCCAATCCTAATCAAACACACCTGAACCACCTAATCAAGGTCTTCAGGATCACTTGAAAAATCAAAGGCAGGTGTGTTGAAGCAGGTTGGAAACTTTGCAGGACAGTGGGTCCCCAGGGTTGAAGACCTAGGTGTTAACTCAGATCCTTGAGGGCTTTTGCCCTGCAGAGTTTAGTTCCAACCAACTCCAACACACCTGCTTGGATGTTTCATGTGAGTCTGAAGACCTTAGCCCTTTCACACTGCACATTGGACCCGGAAAATTGCCGGAACATTGCCGGGGCGCCTTCTGTGCGAACGCAAACACGTCCCGGGATTGATTCCGGGATTGATCCCAGGTTTGGGACCTAGTAACATTGCCGGGTTCAGTCCCGGAACGAGCGCTGTGTGAACAAAAGCCAGAACTAATGCCATAAAGGGTGTGTCGTAGTGATGACGCACGTTATCGTGTGACTCTTTTAGCAATCAACGTTCGCGATGAAACAAATATGTGCAAACTGTAACGAAGCAGAGATCAGTTAGTTCCTCACTTTCCAAGATGAAGCTGAGATCGTTTGCCAGCTTAAGTGAAAGTTAACGTGCCTAGCGTTTTCGACTCGTACATTACACGTCACACCCTGATATCACGTGTCTTCACGGGACCTTTACAGGTTGTGTGTGAATGCACGCATATATTCCAGGTAAACACTGGCAGTGTGAAAGGGGCAAAATCTAGCAACCCGGTAACAATTGCCCGGACACATTACCGGTGTATTTTCCGGAATCGCAGTGTGAAAGAGGCTCTTGATTAGCTGGTCCAGGTGTGTTTAGGCAGGGTTGGAGGACAGTGGCCGTCCATGAGCTGACTTTGACATTCCTCACCTAGGTGGTAGATTATATACAAATGTACATGTTAAAAGGAACAGCAGGTGTACATTTATGGCTCCATCCCCAGTGAAAAGCTGTTGTACTGCTGTAATCAACCAATTAGATTTTAGAAATAGTTTTAGTTTTGGTGGACAAACCAATAATTTCGCTCTGATTTTAGGGTAACGACAAAATACATTATTTTAGCTTAGCACTTGAAGTTTATTTAATAAATATATTCATTCATCCATCCAATGTCAAATTTGGTGCCTGAAGCAAAAACCAGTTTGAGAGCCACCACCTAACAGCACAAGTCAGGTGAAACTCTGGGAACTCTTCGTAAGATCCCAGGCTAACAAAAGTAACCCATACGTGCTAATTAGACCCTGAACTCAGGTGTTAAACTCTCCACTTCAAAATCCAGCTTACGTAACAGCCTCAAAGTTGGCCCACTTTAACCACAGCTGTAATTATTGAATTAGCAGAAAAGTTCAAGAGGTTCCTCAGATTTCAGATTGTTATTTAGCGTCCTGATGAAATCTAAATCCCAGCCAGAGCAGTTGCGTGTGTTCCCCTGACTCGTTGTATGCACACCTGTGTGAAGGTTTGTTCAGGGAGTTGGCAGAACGTTCTGTGTTACCTGGAGTAAAGAATGCTGAAGATGTTTTCAAATCCAGCCATATCTGAATGGTAACAGTTAATGGGTAAACAGTGTAAGCAATGGGTAAGAGGCATTTACAAATATGGAATCACTTAAATTAAATTTATAAATAAAAAATAATGTATGCCCCCAATAAGATTACCTCCCTTCTTTTGCGTTCCCCTAATAAAGTTTAAATTTCTTAGGGGAACGCAGAGGTTTTTGCATTCACTCTAATATTTGTGCATCCTCTTGTCATTGTCAATCGGTCACTTATGAAAAATAAAAACAGATCCACTTGGATTTGGGATTACAGTGGGTGAGAATGCTGGCAAATTCAGTATTTTTTTTTTTAATACTGAATTACTTATTTTTTTATTGTTAAGATGTGGACTGTACTGAATCTGTATAGAATAGAATGCTGTTATATATATATCTATTCAGTAGTGTGTGGTGTGGTGTGTGGTACTGTGATATGAGGGTTGCCTGTATATCTGTATAGAATAGAATGCTGTTCATTATCACTATCATCAAAAAATAAATCTAATAATCATAACTCCATTCTACTTATTCCTGTGATCAAAGCTGAATTTTCGGCATCATTACTCCAGTCTTCAGTGTCACGATCGTTCAGAAATCAATCTAATATGCTGATTTGCTTTTTACATTTTATTTTATTTATTTATTTATTTTCAGTGTCTTTATTGTCAATTTAATGCATCCTTGCAGAAAAAAAAAATATCTTTCAAAAAAAAAAAAATCTCACTGTAATCCTTTGAACAGTAGTGTAGTTTAAAGAGTAGACAAGCTTGAATGATTTATTCTGTTGTTTTTTAAGTGTTTTCAAATACATTATGGCACTGGAATTACTGCAGACATGCTACAGCACAGCAAGGTCTCATTTGTTGTTTAATATCTCTCCCAGTCTGAATTTTTCATAAAAAGCTTGAATTGAGTGTTTACATGTGCAACAAATTGCAGATAACTATCAGCTCACAAAAACTCAAGAAAACCGTGTTTACATGTGATTTTGAAATCACTGACACAGAGAACATGCACACGTTGAATAGACACCAATAAAATTGGGGAAATTAATCATATTAGTCAAAATACAGTATGACAAGGTGGAAGTCTCTCACGCACAGCTGCCTTTATTGATGAAAAGCTAAAGATGAAGGGGCATATCTCATTGACAATGAGAAGCAAACAGCAGCCAGACACAGAAAACCAGTTTGGGTGTACCTGGAGAAGGCAGGTGGTGAGCGAGGTGTTGGCCGTGGGTCACGACAAACGGACGGTTGTTTATGTGTTGACGTACTCTCTGCTGAGGCCGGGCCAAGTCTACCCTGATTCCTGTGACGTGAGGTCCGGGAGTGGAAACAATGTAGGGAGTGTTGTCCCGCACGTCATTCTGGAGATGGAGGGGTGGGGGGTGAACTATAGCCACACATATCATATATATATATATATATATATATAATTGACGGCTAAAATAATCCCCCCCAAAAAAAAAATCAATCAATCAATCAATCAGTCTATCTGTCTATCTGTCTAGCTAGCTAGCTAATCCAATACATATTTGTAATGTCAGAGTACTAGTGTTTTGCACGTTTGTTAACCCTTGTGTTACTTAACAGAATAACAACATACAGGAATGCATCAGAACTTGAAAAGGACATGAACCCTTGCAGTAATAGAGTAGCTTGTGAAAACAGAAAAAAAGAAATAAAAAGAACATAGTTAGTGTGTGGCAAAAAACAAAAAACAAAAAAAAAAAGAATCTAGAAACTGAAACCACTCCTCTAAATAATATATTTTCAGTTTACAGTTAATAGGGTTAAGAACGTAACTTACACTTGGTGTAGCTCAGGTTGCTCAATGCAAATGCTACATTTCAGTGATTTTCATGAATAGATTTTATTGTTTTAAGCTTGTCTCAAAAAAAAAAAAAAAAAAAAATCAAGATAAATATTATAACTATGCAAAGCTGTGAAAAAAAAATTACATTCAATTATGTCAAGAAAAATCAAGAAAAAGTAAGACAAATATCACTACAATTATGTGAAAACTGTGAAAATTATAATTACATCAAGAAAAATCTAAATAAATATTACTACAATTATACAAAAACTGTGAAAATAATATTTATTCATGTCAAGAAAAATCATGAAAAATCAAGTTAAATATTACTACAATCCTGCAAGAACTGTGAAAATAATGTTTAATTATTTGTGTTTAAGATACATATAATCCAAGCTAACTTTAGAGGATCAAAACTTTGCAGAAATTTTGCCAAAAAGCCATTAATGGGGAGGATTTTGTAGTGAAGACTGTATATTATTCACCTACACAAATAAACTAACACTAACAGCATACACTGTAAAAATATTTTTTTTTTTTCAGAGTTGTATATAAAGATTATTGCAGTATGTTTTACAAGAAAATTCAGTCTCTCTACTTCAAAATTGCATGCTTAATTCAATGTTACTTGCTGTTTCTGTGTAATTGTTTGTAAAATTTATTAACAATTAACGAGTAAAAAAGTAAATCTGACATCAAAGTTTTTTTTAGTGTATAATTAAAAAAATAAATAAAAATTAATTAAACTAGAAACTACATGGAAGGAAAGATTTGGAGGCAAATAGGGAGTATGTCTATGGCCCCATTCCGGAGAATCTTGCGTAACTGCTGTTTGCTGTTGATTTGGACCCGTTCGTTTGCATGGGGGCCTCAATCCATCTCTAAATGAAAATGACAGGAACCCCACTGTGGGTTCTAGATGGAGCCTTAACCTCTGAGATGGGGCAACATCATTAGGGGGCCAACCAAAACCCAAACTACCAACCATTTCTCTTGTATCAACAGTGCACATCCATCAAGTAATGAGGCATTTCATTTGCTGGCACCGTTACTGCGGTTGATTCGTGATCAGTTCATGTAACTGGAGATGGTGGTCGTAAGGTCCATAAGCAAAGCAACAGTGGTGATCTGTGTATGACAGGCATCTGTCTGAGTGGACAGGCCGCGTAATGAGAGAGCTCTGTGCGCATGGTGATAAAGCCTTTGTGCTAATGACAGACTCCAGCTTTAATCTACCACTCTCACCTGTAAGAGAAGCTTGCTGAAACCCAAGAACTCACATTCAGCGATCGACAGGACTCGCAGAGAGCTTTATATGTGACAGCAAATTATGCCATCACATATAGAATGTGTCAAACATACTGACTAACATGTTGGGAAGCCCCCCCCACTACTACATTGGTATAGTGCTGCACCATTTGTATTTAAATCAAAGGAATATTTCACCCAAAATTGATAAATAAATCCTGTTAATTTACTTGCCCTCATGCAGTCCAAGATGTATGTGCTTTTTTTTCTTCAGTAAACAGTAAAGAAGATTGTTAGCTGAAACCGTACTCCTTGGTGATTCATAAAATGCAAGTCAATGGCTACCGTCACTTTGAGAGTCAAAATAGCATATACAGGCAGCACAAAATTAATACTCTTGGCTCCTGATGATATAGTGAGGTCTTATGAAGAGAAATGGTCGGTCTGAACATTATTTACAACATTATTATCTGTAATCCAGATCCTCAGATGTCTGGTTTGTGAACAAATCATTCTTTTGAACTGGTTCTTTTTAGTCGGCAGGATCGGACTGAATCGTCTGAAACAGTTCATGCCTCAAGCAGCACAGATCTACAAGTTACTCAATCAAAAGTTACTTTCAGATACCTGACAGTCACATCAACTGCAAATGAGTCAAAATAGCAGCATATCTGATCCTGTGATGATTGAACCGATTCAGCGCTCCCGTTCCTCAAGCAGACAATGAACTGAGGAAACAGTTTGACTCATACTGAAGACCGATGAGCCGCTGATATGAGCATGAGTGAACTGAACACTTGAATGAAAGTTTTGTTAATGTGAAAAGGTTAACTGATTAAGACTAGTTTATTCAACATATTACATGCTTTAGACACATGTAAAACATGTTTTATAATGAACTGATGAATCGGTTATTCAAACCTTTTCATTGAAACGAACCGTCCAAAAGAACCAGTAAAGAATCTGACTTACCCTTCTGCCTGAGGCTCTGGATTACAGGTATTTATGGTGTAAATAATGTTCAGTTTCTTGCACAGACCAACCATTTCACTTCACAAGACCTCAATATATGATCATGAGCCACAGGGATTCATTTGTGACTTGGATTTTTATTATTCCCCAAGGACCACAGTTTCAGCTAAAAATCCTTTAATGGATTTGGATATTAGAAGCGTATTAGTGTGTTATGTGTAAGCCAGGTTAAAGAGATGGGTCTTTAATCTAGATTTAAACTGCAAGAGTGTGTCCGCCTCCCGAACAATGTTAGGTAGGTTATTCCAGAGTTTGGGCGCTAAATAGGAGAAGGATCTGCCGCCCGCAGTTGACTTTGATATTCTAGGTATTATCAAATTGAGTTTTGAGAACGCAGCGGACGTGGAGGACTATAATGTAACAAGAGCTCGTCCAAATACTGAGGTGCTAAACCTTTCAGGGCTTTATAAGTAATAAAATCTATACGATGTTTGATAGGGAGCCAGTGCAGTGTTGACAGAACCAGGCTAATATGATCATTGTTACGTTCCGTAGTGTTCAGAAAGGTTTTTTTCCCCATCCTTTTTGTATTTTTCCCTGTCTTTACCTCTCAGGTCCTGTGATTGGAGGAGCTCTCTGTCATTCTTCATTATGGGCGTGACAAAGATTCTTAAGGAACCAATCGGAGTCTAACGAGGGGGTATAAGGGAATTTTAATTTGGATGTTTCCTCGACTCAGAGTTGAGACAAGTTAGTATGTCACGTGACGTACACAAGCAACAAGTAGCATTTCAGATTGTATAAAAACACTAGTTTAGGAGTGGGAGCTAACATTTGTAATTTTGTTATTCTGAAGAATTTTTCTTTCGTTTTCTTTTGATTAGATTAGAATTGAGGCTGGTTTAAGATGGTTGGTGTTTTGTTTTATTCATTTCTTTGTTTTAAGCTCCGCTCTTGTCTCACTCTTGGAAATTCCATTGTCACTGTAAAGATTTGTAGAGCAGTTGGTGGTTTTGTTGAAAATCATTAACCAAATGTTTATCGATCTATTTTGTCACAGTTTGTTCCTTATTACACAATCCATTTTCTGGTAACAAATGATTCCCTTATTTTTAATAATTAATTTAATTAATTCATTAATGTGTTGCTTTCCTACACTCCTGGACACTAATCAAAATAACAACTATTTAGGGGACGTAACATAATTAAATAACATACACAAAACTTCCTGGTTCTAGTAAGAACTCTAGCTGCTGCATTTTGAACTAGCTGGAGTTTGTTTACTAAGCGTGCAGAACAACCACCCAATAGAGCATTACAATAGTCTAACCTTGAGGTCATGAACGCATGGATTAACATTTCTGCATTTCTGTGAACTATCCCTTTAAATTGCTGCCATTCTTTTCAGCAAAAACACACATTTTAGTCAGTTTTCTCAGTTTATTATGGATTGTACCTTAAAATTATGGATAACAGTGTCATAACAAGACATGCTGTGCAGTCAAGCACACTTTTTTTGCATTTTAAAGAGCCGATTCAAGTTCTTGGATCCCAGGAAAGTATGCCAGATTGCTGTAGTCTGTTATTCTCCATGACCTAAATGTTTATTAGTATTTGATCATAAATATAGTCAATTCAGTAATATTGGAAAATATGATTATAATTCAAAAGAACTGGTTTCTATGTGAATATGTTTTCAAATGTAATTTATTCCTGTGATCAAAGCTGAATTTTCAGCATCATTACTCCAGTCTTCATTGTCACATGATCCTTCAGAAATCATTCTATGCTGATATGCTGCTCAAGAAATCACATTCCAATCACATAATGACTAACACCTATTCAGGAAAGCATTTAGTAGTTGCATTTCAAAAAAGCAGTTTATCTATTTTGTAGTATTTCAATATCTAGTGCTTTGTTCCTTTCACAGTCATTTGAGGGATCACCAGTGAGTTTCTCTTTAATATCTTCCGAACATCTAAGTATGTTTCATTGCCTGATGCCCAGAACAAGACCTAAAAGGAAACAAAATGGCCATGTACTATCCTAGGAATGTAGAAAGGTATTGATAAATTGCATTTGATTAACAGTAAGTGCTTACTGAAATCAGAATTAATTTGGAAGACTTCAAGTCACATCCTGTAGTACTATTCCAAGTAAAATATTAAATATATATTAAAATTATAAATAGGATTTTAAAAGAAAATGTCGTCAATAGCATTTCCATGACTTTTTTAAAAAGGAAAAAAAAAATAGAGAAATTGATTTCGGCAATCTTTTCTTTTTTTTTTTTCAAACCGCTTGTCCTATGTAGGTTTGTGGAGGATGTATACAGGGAAACAAGCTGATCTGATGACCAGTCCATCACATGGCTCCCATTCAGGTACTAACCAGGCCAAACCTTGCTTAGCTTTCAAGTTCAGGTATGCAGTTTTGTAATTTAATACCAAGGTAATGTAACACAAAGTACGGTGTTATAAATGTACATTAATAGTTGTGCAAAAATGTCATCACAGTCTGTGGAGAGGGTTCATTATAACCGGCCCACAAGCTGGTGATGTTCTGAACGGCCGTGATTTTTTTCTACATTCCACATAATTTTTGCTTTGTGGACGCCGTCACTGGAAACTTGCCATTTGTACACCTGTTAACTGTGTAGTCACACATATGGCAGACTGTAAACCTGAAGAGAATAGCACGGACACAGTTGCTCTACATTTCTCCCATTTATTTGTGTCCTTGAGCAGCACACGACAAACGCGAAAACTCTGACCGCACAATAACATCTCAATCACCATCCATCAACTTTGTCACTTCCAAACTGTCAAAACAGGAAGATGACAATTCCTTTTCACACGGCGTAACCCTGAGCATTCATTGACAGCCTACAACGACATTGTTTGAATCGACTTTAATATCTCTCCAAACGCCTCATTCTTCTGTCAGTGAGGGAATTCACTCATACACAATTAAAAGATTAGGCTGCGTGCCAAAGCGGGGAACACAAGGTGACAGCGCATGAATCACACTGTCTGCCCTGGGGATGTTTGTTATCCGCATCGAGAGCTGCTAAAAAGACCAAGATGAGAGAACATTGAGTCAGAGCCATTACGGTTAATCCGCATGCTCTTTTAAACTCACGCACCCCCGCCCACAGCCTCATTTGACTTCATCAAGCCCCGCCCACCACACTAGCCCCACCCTCCCAACCTCAGCTTTATATATATATATATATATATATATATATATATATATATATATATATATATATATAATCAGAATGTAATACAATAAAACACAAGCATGTCCATATTTCATAAATAATATTTTGATACTATATCTATGACACTGTATCTGTGGTTGCAATTCTTCAAAAAAAAGTGAAGTTGAAATTAAAACTCATTTATTTATTTATTTATTTATTTTAAAAAAATACAATGTGATGTTAGAAGCCATCTCACAAAAAAAAACTTTTCTTTAATACATCTCAAAAAATTTAATGAGTAATATTGTAATTTTTTACATTTTATTTAATTTTGTTTTTATTTAACTTAATTTAACTTAATTTAACTTTACTTTACTTTACTTTACTTTACTTTTAACTTAAATTAACAATAACTAACAAAATAAAATAATAGCCAAATATCATAAGTGTCTCTGGTTGCAGTTTTTTTTTTTTCTCTTTTTTCCCCCCATATATCGCATACAATGTGACATGTTATAATCCATCTAAAATAATTAATAATATTGTGTTAATAAATAAATAAATAAATAAATAAATAAAGTTGTAGCAATGAATAGGCAAGTATCATATCAGTATATCCATGGTTGTAAATTTTATTAAAATGTTTATTTGAAGTTAAAACATTTTCTGCAATGTGATAACACATCTAAAAATCATAAGTAATGTTGTGTTATGAATAAAAAACAAAACAAAAAAAAGGTCTGCTTCTGCAATGAGGTCATTTTTTTCCAGATATAAGTAAATAGCGCTGGTGTGCTGGGTGCCGTCCAGCTCTGCAGATTAACTCCACTTGTCTATCAGTACTGTGGTCTACTGATCACATATTGAACCTGCACCCTCAATTATTCATACTGGGATGTATTTTGAAAACTTGAACTGGCCCAATCGGTGTCAAATTCAAAATTTGTTCCTCTTGCATAATTGATGGGCCAGAGCAGCTAGGAATGAGAGGAAATGAGCAGGGTAAAGCACCTCACAGAGTCAGCAGAGCTACTCAAACAAAACTACAGCGGCCAGTCTGCAACATTGCAATCAAAATCATACACTGAAAAAATAAAATGAATGACATTTTGAAGTGGAAAGAAATAATTGTCTTGTAAAACATACTCCTCCTTTCAACTTTGAAAAATAATTTGTATAATAATGTGTTACTTGCAGTTTCTTTGTAATTATTTGTGAAGTTTACTAGCAGAGTGAAAATAGTTTGAAAGCAAGTCCTACACCAATTGTTTTCAGTGTACTAATTTTAAGATTCACAAGATAAGTCAGAATAAAATTTGGAAAAGAAAGTGCTTCATACATAAAAAAAAAAAAAAAAAAAAAAAAAAAAAAATCATAAACAAGCATTTTCACTACTTATCTCATCTACTATAACTCCATCCTGAAGTCCACTGATATATGTGTGTGTATAAAGTATTATAAAGGTATTATTAATGTGTTATTACACTTATTACAATCCATTAGATCCTTCACAATTACAATACAACCAAAATATTTATTTTAATACTTGTTTGTTCATGGTATTCATACATGTGATTCATTATAACACAATCAATAACACATTTCATGCGTTTATATCATTAATTGGTATTAACAAACAAAACATAAACAAACAAATAATAAAAAAAATATTATATAAATTAACTTAAAAATTATTTGTGACAACATGCACCTGATTAAAAAGTGTGCTATAAAACATTATGAATATGCATTAAATATATATATGGAAATTATAATCATGTTTTTTTCTGAGAGTATATGAAGGAGTATGTGGTAATTACTATATATATATATATATATATATATATATATATATATATATATAGATAGATAGATAGATAGATAGATAGATAGTAATTACCACATACACCTTCATATACACCTTAATTACATATATATATATATATATATATATATATATATATATATATATATTAGTAGTAGTAGTAGTAGTTTTTTAGGCTTATCACTGTATAATATCACTGCAAAAATCTGGAACGAACAACCACTCACAGCTCATAAGAAGATAAAGAGAGAAAAAGATATATTATTGATGTTGACACTGCTGTGAGAATGGTCTGAAATCGTTTCTATGAATAAAGAGATGGATGATTGTGTATTTTAATCAGTGGCCTAAGCAGAAACCATTCAGTCTGTTTCAGACATGACCAGGAACAAAAGCCACTATTTTCTGTCAGTAAAGGGAAAAGCAAAAGCCTTATGCAATACCATGTGCTTTCACACAGATACAGCTCAAATGAATCAACACAGAAACATAGTATAACAAAAACAAACAAAAAAAAAACCAAACAAACTACTTACTACCCAACCCAATAAATAATCAACAATGTTTTTATATTTTTGAAAGCCTTTACTCCAAGGAAAATTCCTCCAAGCAAAAATGTTCATTTAAAAATTACCCATAAGGAACCGGTATAGTAGCCACAGATTTCTTCCCATAGTCACTAAAGGGGGGAGACAGCTTCAGTTTTAGTAAACGGGTCTATTGTGTGGTCCGGTGAGCGATGGCTCTGATAGGCTCGAGCGTGCTGACGGGCTCCTGCAGGCTGCGGGGAACAGCTGGCAGGTGGAGTGCTGTGGGGCAGTGCCCCAGGTCCCTCTCCCAGCACAAAGACTCCACGTCTCTCCTCAAGCAGACTCGGTTGGCTGCACTGAGACAAAGACTGACAAAAGATAAGTGTAATTACCTCTTCAGCCAAGTGCTCACAAACTATCTCTCTCCTGACAGACGGTGAAGATGAGTTTGAATGTGTGTGTGTTTATGTTTGAGGGAAGTCTCTGTCCTGCCCGACATGTGTGTGTGTTCTGGGAGACACGGCAATTGGTTGCTGAATCATTTCTTTAGTTCTACCAGCAGGATATATGAAGGAAGGTCACCACTAAACTTTTGAATTCCAACTTCCCAAAGGATTTTTTCCAGGTTTCTTTTTTTTAATGCATTGTAATAACATTCAGAAATAAATCACTCACAAGCATTTTATAAGGCTTAAAAGATTGGTAGCTCATAAGCACTAAAATATAATTACACTACCAGTGAAAAGTTTGGACATACTTGACTGAATTTAAATTTAACTTTTGGTTTAAATGCTTTAAAAATCGTTTCAGAAACAAAAACGGACTACTGAATTGTTTCCTATCAAAATAAAACTTTTAATAAAATGTAATAAATTAGATGCACCTGGTTGAGTGCCCAGAGACAAAAGGTAACATCTATCTAGGAGAAGCTAAAATATTAAATATCTGTTTCAAGAAAATACTCTTTTGACTTGTGATTCTAAAATGTGAAAAAAGTAATAATAACAGATCAGAACGTATCCAAACTTTGTTTTATCTTATTTAATGCTAGTAACAGTGATTTCAGCTTTGTAGACTAGAAAAATAAATAATGGACTGTATTCTTTAAGACAGTTATTCATTTAAGAAAGTACTTTAACACAACTCCATTTTATCAGCAATACCAGGTACTCATCTTCAGTCTATTATATGTTTAAAAAACTTGTGTGGAGGGGTGTATATGTGTGTGAGTTAGAGAAAGTTTACTTATTAGAGAAAGACATTCAGGAAGTTGACAATGCTGTTTTAACATTGTATTAATTACGTAGTAAGGCCAAAGACATTTTCATTCATATGACTGAGAAACAAAAAACAAAACAAAACATCCATTCTCCAAAACATCTGTTGGGTTATGGGGATGCAAAACAAAACAAAAAAACAAAACAAATCAAACCAAAAATCTAAACAAATCAAAACAAAACAAAACATCCATTCTTCAAAACATTTGTTGGGTTATGGGGATGCAAAACAAAACAAAAATCAAAACAAAACAAATCAAAACAAAACAAAACAAAAATCTAAACAAATCAAAACAAAACATTCATTCTCCAAAATATTTTTTGGGTTATGGGGATGCAAAACAAAACAAAAATCAAAACAAAACAAATCAAAACAAAACAAAAAAACAAAACAAAAAAAAAAAAAAAAACAAAAATAAACAAATCAAAACAAAAAAAAACAAAACATTCATTCTCCAAAATATTTTTTGGGTTATGGGGATGCAAAAAAAAAAAAAAATCAAAACAAAACATCCATTCTTCAAAACATTTGTTGGGTTATGGGAATGCAAAACAAAACAAAACTAAACTAAAATCAAAACAAATCAAAACAAAACATCCATTCTTCCATGGGTTATGGGGATGCTGGACAAAACAAAAACAAAACAAAACAAAACAAAACAAAACAAAACAAAACACACATTCTCCAAAACATTTGTAGGGTTATGGGGATGCAAATCAAATCAAATCAAAACAAAACAAAATATCCAATCTTCAAAACATTTGTTGGTTTATGGGGATGCAAAACAAGACAAAAACAAAACTCAAAACAAAAATCAAAACAAATCAAAACAAAAATCAAAACAAATCTAAACAAAACATCCATTCTCCAAAACATTTGTTGGGTTATGGGGATGCAAAACAAAACTAAACAAAACAAAAATCAAAACAAATCAAAACAGAACATCAATTCTACAAAACATTTGTTGGGTTAGGGGGATGCAAAACAAAACCAAACAAAAATCAACACAAATACAAAACAAAACAAAACAAAACAAAACAAAACAAAACATCCATTCTCCCAAAAAATTTTAGGGTTATGGAGATGCTGAAAAAACAAGACAAACAAAAAAAGAAAACAAACATTCTCCAAAACCTTTGAAAATAAAACAAAACAAAAAAAAAAAAAAAAAACAAAAAAACAAAAAAAAACAAAACAAAACAAAACAAAAAACAAAAAAAGAAAACAAACATTCTCCAAAACCTTTGTATGGTTATGGGGATGCTGGACAAAAAAAAAAAAAAAAAAAAATAGTATCATTCTATAATTCTGTCATTTAACAGTAGTTCATATGTGAGGTTTACTCATATTTTCTCATTTTAGGGTCTGCTATAGACAATGAATCCACAAAAACATATGGCCTGCTGGAACCTTCATAAATTTCCTGCCTTCTGGAGGGCAACAATATCTTCATCACTTAAAAAAAAAATGTATTGACCGATTCTCAGCTTAGTGGGCACTTGGCTTCTAGAAACAAAAGCCATTTTAGGGGCTTTGACTCCTTCTAAAGAATATTTATTTACAGATCCCCTTTGTTGGGCCCCCCTCTGGCCAACTGCTCCCATAAACACCTTCTCAGTCGGCAAAAATTGGCTCTATTGATGAGACTATCGTGAAACTTTCCAAACAGGTCAAGTAGACGCTAATGCCATGTGCATACAGCTAACTCATTTACTATTCCGGTTATTGGTGTGATGCTGGCTCGCTCTTCTGGCATAGCTGGCCGTGCCATCTGCCTGGACGGGGGTAAGTGAGTGAGATAAACTGGTGATTGAGTGCGGGGCCTGTGTGGTGTAAATGGATGACTGGCACAGGGCAGCAGGCACACGGGTCACGGCGACAGATTGGACTGGGGCCGTGTGGTTCTTCTCTTATTCCACCACAACACCCTCACAACATTTTTTGTTAATAAGCTTAAAAAATTCTTTATTATTAAAAAAACTGCTTGTTTAGGATCATTTACTATCACTGTAAAAATGATTTCCCATTACCTAAATTTGCAAAAATGTCTGGATTATGTTACACAATTACAGTACAAAACCTCTTTTGGGATGGCTTGTCAGTGCAATTGGTGTTTGGAGTGTCCATCGAAGGTTCTGTTGACATGAAGGCCGTGGCAAGTCTTGCAGCTGTCACTTTGTTCTTGAGAGGCCGAGTGAAAGGAGCAGCAGGCCTTGTCTCAAGAACATTAGCCCAAAGGGAATAAATCAAGCCAGCTGAACAATACTACTGCCCATTAATGTCACCAATGGTGCTTCCTCACAGTCATAAACCCTATGGAAGTCTACATTCAGTGGACCAAGTGGCCAGAACATATGTTTGTTGAGATGCAGTGGTGATAATCAGAGCTTAATGTATTAATGTATCCCTACCTAACTTTAAATTCCATTTTACCTCCCTGATATGTCGTCATCCGATATCAAGTGACAAAGTTACAAGTTTTGCAAAAAAACAGCTTACCCAAGAAAGTGACTTAAATGTCGGATGTTTTGTGTGTGTAAATACCCAAATAAGTTGGGTTTACGTGTTGAAGGTGCTGCTGATAAGAGTGAGAGGGATTTCTGCAATCTTTGGATTAGATCCTTCATGAGGGACGCAGCAAGCGTTTGCTCTTTGATGTGGGACGTCTGACTCAAGTGTAGGTTTCTAATGAGACAAGGGACAAGGCCGAAAGTGGGCTCTAATCTTACACATTACTCTAAAACTGAGTGTGCATGTGTGTTTGAGAGAGAGAGAGAAACATACTGCTGCTAAGTGATATCTATATCAGGGTTGTTATTATCAAGGCTGGGGATGATGGTCACTAAGCTAGTAAACAAAGGGAAGGGTTGGTGTGGTCTGTTGTGCACTTCCAGGTGGGCAAAACTAATGCTGCAAGATTCCTCAGCATCTTCTCAGAAGCACCAGAGAAATCCTCTTTGCTCTTAGTCCTAAAGCACCTTGCAAAGTCGAGGTGGCTTGCAACGGATTGTCTTAATCTGTCCTTTTTGTAAAGAAAAGGGTAAGCCAGGCAGAATGTCAGTCTATATCAGTCAAAAACCAATTGGTTACAAGGATTTTTTTAGGAAGTAGTTGCAACGAACTTTTTCGAAAACCCTTAACATGCTGACACCAAAGCACAGCACAAACGCATACAGCCCAGGTAATTTAATGTGTAATCATATGTGTGATTAATCCCCATGTTATGAGGAGGCCAATGCAATTTTTGTGGCCCATCCATAGGTCAGATATCTTTTCTGCTGCACTCAGGGCTTTCAAAGAGGCTTAGTGGTATGTAAATGAGAATGCTGTGGCTCTAAAGCACAGCCAGTTGCATTAGATTAGACCTTAAAAATTGTCCCCCTATCTGAGTGGCTTAGGCTGGTGGTCGAAAACTCATTACGCCGATCAAATTCAAGACAAGGAGTGAGTCATTTCTCTGCATTGCTCAGGTGCTTAAAAATCCCACTACGTACAATTCCCACAGTTACCCTCCTTATCGAAAAAGTGTGAGCTGCTCACCAGGTGGATTTGGCCTTGCTAACATTTGCTCTTGTGTCCGAGTTGTCAAAGAAGCCAATTACTCCTGCCATGACAAAATGTGAGAAGACATGTGGCTGTAGAAAGAAATAAAAAAGGTAAAAGAATATGGACATAAAATTTATGCCATGTACAAATGTTGGTAATACATTTTCACCATGCAATTATAGATGGCACCAGTTGGTTTCTGAAATTGATCAAGTTCAAGTATAGTTTCTCATATCTAAGCTTAATGTGCAGAGACAACTCCAAGTAAGCAAGTCATACTGTAGGTCAGTTCCCCCTTGGAAAGTGCAAACAATGTGGCTATGTAATGCTATCAAAACTGTGCCATGCATATACCTTAATTTCCACCTGTGCAACCAATAGTATTAGTCTGTTAGCCCAGTGTTTTCTATGCAAAGGTTTTTGCCACATGTACCCCCATAACCCCTATTGATAAAGCTCAAGTGTCCCTTCTTTTATGCCTCAACTCAAAAGGACAAGTGTATGGCATTCACTACAAAAAAAGTCATGAAATTATTTGTAGTTACAAATAAGTTATAGGTTTAACAAAGTCATTATCATTCCAAATAACCAATGGAACTGGATTACACCTGGCTGGGAATCAATTATAGCTTGATTATAATTGCAAATGTGAATGTACTTACAGTGTAAACAGTGTGTAAAAAAAAGTATCATATCTGCTTATTTACAGCTAATGACTAACATTCACTGTACCTATTCTGATTACAGATTCATTTAGAAGAGAACTGCAAAAACTTGTCTCATCCTCAGAGACTTAGGTGAGACTGGCTTCCTGTTGACGGGCTGGTTCAGGCCGCCGTGAGGCTCAACAGGAGGGGGTGGAGGTAGTGAAGCGTGCAGAGGTGCAGATCCCTCAGGCAGCTGCACAGAGACTCACTCTGGACCACACAGAGAGATGCCAATCTAGTTTCCCTTCCCAATCCCTCAACTGATCTAGGGTTAACTAGAAGATAAATGCACCTAGCAATAACACACAAGGTTTACGCAGGGGAGGTAATGCTGTCATGAGTTACTCAACACAGTAGAGAGTCATGCTACTTTAAAAGAAAATCCTCGAGAATCGTAGCTGCTGGATCAAAGGCCAAAATTTGACATAAGGTCACCTACTCAGGTATGGACTGCTTTGGAAAGATGGTATCTTTCTAAAAACACCACCAAATGGCAGCATCTTTTAGCACAGTGCAAAATGCAAGGTATTTGGAGCTACACAGGCTATAGTAAAGCCACGAGTGGGCTGAAATTAATCTTTGCGACCACAAAAAAAAAAAAAAAAAAAATGTTAGCCTTCTCAATTTAATGCTTGGAATTTGCAAGAGGTTTTATGCTTTTGAAGAAGCACAAGATTTATTTAATTCCATTAGTGGATATAGTATCCAGGCCTGTGGAAATGGTAGAAGTAGTGTATGGTTTTGCTGACTAGGGTTGGGGATTGACTACTGTTGGGGGCAAGTTTGAGTAGGTCTGGTTGGGGTATGAGTAGGGCAGAATGAGGACTGCTCGCCTGTCAGAGCTGAAAGTTTTCCATGGGTAAGTGCACCTAACAGAAGTGGGAGGTTAACCCTGTTGACAGGTGGGAGCAATCAGAGCATAGCAGCTCTAATCCAGCTAGACCTACACCAACACACACACAGAAACACTTATTGGGAACTCTTGTTCCATGAGAAAAGGTACCAACCTTACAGCCAGACACTACAAACTAGACAGTTAAAGCTCTTTGAGTCATGTTGTAATGATCATAGTTTCAAGATGAGTGCACATGAATGGCACTACAATGCAATTACGAGTTGGAAACTCTAAACTTTCTTTAAGTACAGACTTGCGGAGTTCTGAAAATTGTGGCGGAAGCAAGTTGGTGTTGGTCATAATGAAGTTTTTATGGTGAATGTTCACTGTACACTATCAGAAAAAAAAAAAAAAAAAAAAAAAAACTTACCTTTAGGGATACAACAGCTTTTCACTGGGGGTGTACCTTCTTTACCCCTAAATGGTGAATATTAGTACATTAGAGTAGCAGCCCTTTAGGTGTAAAGAAGGTACAAAGGTCCCCCAGTAAAAAGCTGTTGTACCCCTAAAGGTAAATGTTTTGCACAGTTTCTCTGAGAATGTATAATGTATTTTTTCATTTAGATTCACATTTAACAATAAAATGAAAAAGTAAAAAAAATCTTATCATTCTCTGTAGCAGTAAAGGGCATAAAAGCAGAAGATTGTCTTGGGTAAGTGAACCCAACAGATTGCAAATCCAATCATTACAGCCTACAAACAGCGATAGCCATCACAAACCAACATAATTCTCTAATACACACCGACACGCAGAGTTGCAGTCTTCAGCTCCTTTATCACACAATCGTGTTGTTTCATCAGGTGTTCCGTGCTGCTACTGCAAGTCGGCCCATGCATGCCAGCAGCTCTATCGTCTTCAGATGTACCCTGCAAATGTGAGGTCTTTGATCTACCTACCTTTGAATCTCAGGTATGGTGGCTGTGCCGTATCATGGCTTCATGTCTCAAACAAACACCTCACTACCCCTTCCTTCTTCAGAGTCACTGCACCAAATGAATAAAAACAGAAGATGTTTATCGGCCTCCCTCATGAAGACTGCCACTCAAATCAGGTGGCAATCAAGACAGAGCTCCAGCAATCATTGACAGGAACGAAAGTCATTACAGAGTTTTGAGTGAAATGCAATATGTGATGATCAAATAGCTGCGATTTACAGTGAGCTGAACTGAGTTGAATCTGTGTTAGGTTGAAAAGGTAGTGTGTTAAATGCTCCAATGGCCAGAAATTGTCTAGATATTGGTGTACGACTACAATTTTTCAGTTGTGTTAACAATCAAGGGAAAACAAAGTAATAGCACTTGCACTTGATTATATATATATATATATATATATATTATATATATATATATATATATATATATATATATATATATATTATATTATATTTTATTTATTTTATTTTTTTTAATTTATATATAAGTCAGTACAACAACTCCCAGGTTTCAAATATCAACCCACTCTCAATACTTTAATTTTCCTCTTGAGAACCAAATCTCATTTCAACACATTTGCATTGACATTTGTAATATTTTTTCCATCTGAAGATTTAAAAAAAAAAAAAAATTGTCACTGGAAAATAGTGATCTGTGAATTGTTCACATTGATTATGAAAACTTTTTATTTGTATCCGTTGAAGGGGAATTGATATGTATTTAAATACCTTCTGAAGCATGTCATTCGAAATGTTTTTTTTCATTGTGACATATAACTGAATGTCATAATTGCAAATTTACAGTCATTGTACATACTTTTACAACCATGTAACAATTTAATTTATATGAATTTGATTATTAGTCTGTATTTTTTAGGATGTGTGATTGATGAGTGTGTGTGTGTGTGTGTGTGTGATTTTTCTTCATCTTGATTTGGGGTTAGTAGTTTTTCCAGATTAATATTTTTAGTCACTATTTTTTAGGACTTTAACTCTCATTGAACCTCGTTTAGAAAAAAAAAAAAAAATATATATATATATATATCTGATAGAATTTCTTAAAGAAAATCATGTTTAATATATATCTGTCCACTGACCCTGCAGGTCCCTTGCAGACCCTTGGTTGAAAACCTTGGATCTAGGCCAACATAACAAGCCTGGAAGCTGAAAGGAAGCGAAACATCAAATAGCATAGCAGCAGATTATAGCAAGAACTGGCTCACGGTCTCCACCCCTGTGTGTCTATGTCACTCGTTCATGCACAATCACAAACGAGCAAACTATTTGTCAAAGGAGCCCAGGGCTTTGAGCTGCAAGGATTCCTATAGTAAAATTGTACACATATGCCTATTGTGTTATCTTTGTCATTTCGAGCAGCAGGCAGCTGCATCTATTTCCTTTATAACTTTCACCCTTCTCACCTGGGTGGGCCCTGTCTGGATCCTCTGTTTGGATTAGGGTGACGATTAACGCAACAAAACCACATTAAACCAGAATCGAGTGGCAATTGTTCACTCGGGTCGATTCACAGAGAGCACTTCCTTTTCATGTTCTTTTGGTGAACCCGCCTAGCAAACAGGTAGTCTGCATAGAGGTAAGGTAACGCCAGGATTTAATCTGCATCTCTCACTACGAGTATTGTCTGTTTACTGCAGTTGATTGTGGGCTTTCCTGTCTGGCTATGCTGTATTACGCTGCAAGCTAGGGGAGCGGCAACTGCTGCACTGGGACAAACCACATTTCATCACTTATAATTTTCAATTACTGTTAGGTATTGTCTGGCTTCATGACAGAAGTGTTTTTTGAGAATGAAGTGCATTCATAAAGAGAGGATGTGGAATATCCTTTAATAAACAAGGGTCTCCTCCCTTCCAGGACAGAATTGGTTTGAAGGAAGTGTCATGCATTTGATAAATAATCTGTAAATATTATCCCAGTATTGCTTTTCTCCTTTGAATCAGGGCAATTGCTGGGGGGACAACATTGTTACAAGTGGGTCCTTTTAGGTCCTCTGTGATCTAGCATTTCGCCAGCCCGCTCAGCTAACACGTTCAATATTTTAGTCACAGGTCTGATTTGACCTAAATATCTAAATACAGTATATATCTAAATAACTAATGGGTGAAATATCCAGATCCACATTTTCATGGAAATTCTTAATATTTTACGCTATGGTGAACTGGTGACTAATTTGTATGAATTTGTATATCTCATATGTACATTTTCGTATCATCATCTTAATTGGTGGTTAGGTTTGGGGTGGACTTTCATGCCAAAAATCAAAACAAATCAAAACAAAAATCTAAACAAAGCAAAACAACAAAACAAAACATCCATTCTTCAGAACATTTGTTGGGTTATGGGGATGCAAAACAAAACAAAACAAAACAAAACAAAACAAAACAAAACAAAACAAAACAGTGAACTGTTTGGTGAATTGGTGACTAATTTGTATGAATTTGTATATCTCTTATGTACATTTTCATATCATCATCTTAACTGGTGGTTAGGTTTAGGGTGGACTTTCGTGTTTACATTTTTGTGTTAAAAAAAAAAAACTTGTTTCCATACAAATGTCATTGAATTAATGGGAAATCGCCACTTTGTAAAATAGTTACCTTACTTTTATGAGATCAGCTTAAATTATCTGTCAATAACCACATACATTTAAGTCTATTTTTCACACAAACCTATCATATGGTTTAGTTATCCATAACAAAAACTCAAATTAAAATAAATTTGCAACCCAGTCTCATTAGAAATATATGCTTGTGGCAATGTTTCTGCAACACTGATATTTCATACCTTTCTACATGTTTCGCAGCAGTTTCAAAGTGAAATGTCAAGTGAGTGGTGCTAAAACTTTTCAGATCTTACATTTTTTTAAAGTCATAACATAATCTTGTGAATGGCATTGTACAGATATTAGGTTTTCCTAATGGAAACACTGGCCCTGTAAATCATAATTTGTGTGAAAAAATGTGTTTGTTGCCTACACAGAGCCCAGCATAGCGCCCTGGCAGCCCGCCGCTGTTATAGCAGATTCAGTAAAACACAAACATACTCAAAAAGAGAGCAAATTTTCTCTTCCACTATTTACAAGCACCACAGTTCCTTACAGAGACTCAGTGCCTGAACCAATTCAACCCCTCGCCACATGGGCCAATGCATAGCAGGCCATCCCCGGAGTGTCAGAATGGGTGTTGAAAACAATAAAATGAGGTTACGTACTGCAGTTCGCTCGGAGGCCCCTGTTATTCAATGGCGTGGTCCTATCCTCTGTGACAGGCGAGGATGTGCAAGTCCTTTGCTCAGAGGTAAAATATATGCTGGCGAAAAGGGCCATAGAAGTGGTCGCCCCAGCGCAAAGCGAGTCAGGCTTCTACAGCCGGTAATTCCTCATCCCCAAAAAGGATGGCGGTCTCATACCCATCCTCGATTTAAGGCATCTGAACCGGGCCCTGATGAAGCGCTCATTCAAAATAATCACTTTGAAGCAGATCCTCACGCAAATACGCCCAGGGGACTGGTTCTTTTCCCTGGATTTGAAAGATGATTACTTTCACATCCAGATAGCCTCCCCATCATAGGTGCTTCTTGAGATTTGCTTTCGAGGGAGTGGAATATCAATACACGGTCCTTCCATTCGGGCTGTCCCTGGCTCCCCGCACTTTTACGAAGTGCATAGATGCGGCTCTCTCCCCTTTGAGACAGATGGGAGGGTGCATATTGAATTACCTCGATGACTGGCTCGTTTTGGCCCAGTCAGAGGTGAAGCTGGTGGCTCACAGATCCCTCCTCCTAAACCACCTAGAGTGTTTGGGGCTCAGGATCAATTTTTTCAAGAGCTCGTTGTCCCCCAGCCAGTGTATCATGTTCCTGGGGACAATTATCAACTCGACCCATATGACGGCCGTAGTTGGTAGTTGGCCGTTGGTAGACCTCCCAGAGAGTGTCATGAATACCATATTACAGACTAGAGCTCAATCGACAAGGTGCCTCTATAGCCTTAAATGGTTGGTTTTCACTGCCTGGTGCACAGCCCGGAGTGAAGACCCGTTCACTTGTGACACATCTCAGATATTGTCCTTCCTCCAAAACTTAATGGATAGGGGCTGTACTCCCTCTACCCTTAAAGTCTATGTTGTGGCTATCGCAGCCTCTCATGCTCCTATAGCCGTAAAGTCTGTGGGTAAAAACAACCTGGTTTTTCGTTTTCTGAAGGGGTCCAGAAGGCTGAACCCTCCTCACCCCTTCACGATCCCCACATGGGACCTATCCAAGGTTCTTAGGGGCCTCAAAGAGCCGCCCTTCGAATCCATTCAGACTGCAGACTTACATTCTCTGTCACTGAAAACCGCTCTGCTAGTGGTGCTAGCATCGGTTAAGCGAGTAGGAGACTTACAGGTGCTCTCTGTGAGCCCCTCTTGTCCTGAAGCCAAGGCCCCTCTTGTCCCGAAGGTTCTCTCCACTCCGTACAGAGACCAGATTGTTGTTCTCTCAGTGCTTCCTCCTTTTGCTTGTGACCAGCCTAGGACCCCGACTGCGTCCGGGTCCCTGGAGTTAGCTTTGTCTCCTACACGTTCTCAGGCCCCTTGGCACCTGAACTGTAGGAGGTCAACAAGATGACTGGTGTAATTACATCCCCGACTGGTCTGGTATTCATTACAAGCCCTTCTTAGTGCTCTGGGCGAATACCCAGTCATCCTTCCTGATAGCATGGCTGATTATTGTGACGAGTGGGGCGGGGCCGAGAGCCGTGGGAAATGAACTAAACCATAATAATGATTGGGAAATGAGCGACACCTGCTCCACTCACCGGTCTCGAGTCCCACGGAGGAGATCGGGAGGATACAAAAGAGGAGCGACGACAGTGAAGGACGAGAGAGGACCAGGCCTGGGTTTTATTTTGTGTTTGGTTTTTGTTTGTGCGCGGCAGTCGACCGTGAGGGGCTGTGTTTATGTTTTATGTTTATTTGATTATTAAAGTTTTATTTGAGTGTCCGCCGGTTCCCGCCTCCTTCTTCCCGTGATTATGGATTTTTTATTGTTACACTGGTGCCGAAACCCAGGAGGAAGGAGGGACGCGCTGCCAAAGATCCCTTGCCGCTGGGGTGAATCCGCGGTGCCGTGGAGCAGGGCGTAGCAGTCTAGCGCCGTGGACGCTCGAGGCGGTGGGCTGGAGTGAGTTGCCGGGGACGGACGAACTCGCTGCCGGCCGACCGTGATGTGGAGGGGCGGCTGCCGTCCTTAAGGGAGCGGAGGAGTCGGCGCCGTTCGCCAGGTGGCCGGAGCCTGCTGCCATCCGCCAAGAATGGGGAGGAGCAGGGAAAGGGGGACTCCTGCCGGCTGCCCAAAACCGGAGGAGCCGTCCTCGGGCGGCGGAGGAGTGTCGTGCCGTCCACCGAGGGCCGTCCAGTGCCACCGCCAGGCACCGCGGAGGACTTCACACAGCCGGTGGAGGGCCGAGCGGCAGCGTGTCTGGGAACCGGAATTTATTTTTTTTTCTCCTCTCCCCTCTCCGTCTCCCGTCGCTCCTCATCCTTCCATCTCCTTTTCTCTCGCCTCATCTGTCCTTACCCCCAGGTTCCCGCAGGTCACCGTGAGCGGTACCCCCCCCGGAGGGAGGGGGGGAGGGGGGAGTAGAGCGCAGTCTCGGGAGTACCCCCCGGCCTGCGAGGGGCGATGGGGGTATGTGACGAGTGGGGCGGGGCCGAGAGCCATGGGAACGGAGCGAGGCTGGTGGAGTGCTTGGGAAATGAGCGACACCTGCTCCACTCACTGGTCTCGAGTCCCAACGGAGGAGATCGGGAGGATACAAAAGTGGAGCGACGACAGTGAAGGACGAGAGAGGACCAGGCCTGGGTTTTATTTTGTGTTTGGTTTTTGTTTGTGCGCGGCAGTCGACCATGAGGGGCTGTCGCGCTGTTTTATGTTTATTTGATTATTAAAGTTTTATTTGAGTGTCCGCCGGTTCCCGCCTCCTTCTTCCCGTGATTATGGATTTTTTATTGTTACAATTATATTGTCCCCATAGCATCTTAGCTTAAACGGCTTACGACGCAGTATGAGTCTAGTATCGATAGGGAACGTACTCAGTTACTAACGTAACCTCAGTTCCCTTAGATGCGGAACGAATACTGCGTACTTTGCCGTACTATGTGTAAGGACACCTCATGTCGTTGCTTCAGTCGAATTAAATCAGTTTGCCTATGTGAGATGGCCGCTTATATAGCCAGATGCCCTGCCCCTTTTGGCAGGCTTGGGCGGGCTCACTCACCATAGGCTCGCTTTGGCACCACCATTGGTTCATTTCTATCAAACTCCACAAACCAATGGTCGTGCAGTTTCACTGCGTGATTGAAAAAGGCTTCAGAAATTGGAGAAAAGGACTTTTCTCCATAGCGTCTTAGCCTAAACGGCTTACAACGCAGTACTAGTTCCGTATCTAAGGGAACCGAGGTTACGTTAGTAACCGAGTACGTTTCTTTATGAAGTGACATCGCCAACTACTGGCCCAGCTTGCATAATACAGCTCTTTTAGCTGCTTTTGTGGATCTGTAATCAGGGATTGTTTTGACAGTGTTGTTGTCTGCATGAAAAACTAAAAAAAAAAACACAAAGAAAAAACCTTTCTGTGAATATATATATATATATATATATATATATATATATATATATATATATATATATATATATATATATATAATATATAAAATAATAATAATAAAAAAAATTATATATATATATATATATATATATATATAGATATAGATATATATATAATAACCCTGCAGTAGACTTGAATTGGCAGCCCCAATCCCTATTAACTGTATATGGAAAAACATGACCAGTACATTCCTAAGAATGTCTAATCAAATTGTGAGATGGCAAATGACAAAATATCTAATCATATGGGTTTGGAATAACAAATACACTAAAATAAGAATTTTCATTTTTGGGTAAACTATTTGTTTAAAATAAGGAATCACAGTTAACCTTTTGATTGTTTTTGTAGTTTTTCTTTCAGCCAAATCAAGTCTTGATGTCAACAAAGAGTTTAGCTTTAGTGATGGCACTGTGGGGGTACCTAAGGCAAAATACTTGGGAAACACTGAATTAGTGCATAACTGTTTATTATGCGGAGAGAATGTTGACCATTTTAATGTTGATCTGCACAGGGTTAAGAAGTTCCTGTCTGGAATTTATCACTCAGTCAAAAAAATTGCATCCGATTTGCTCCACACCTCAAGACATGCACTTTTCAGGACATCAGGGGGAGTGGTGAGACTTTTTTAAAATGCACAATGTGCGGCTTAACTCACTATCCTTCAGAACAACTACAGCACACCTGTTTAGAGAGAGCAGCGGTGAGATACAGAAGACAAGTTCTTATACTCATCTGCGCGTCCTGTTATCATTCACGTTTCACCTCATGTTTCTCATAATGCCGTGCCATTCTGCTTCCTTTCTGAAGCTTAAGCTGTGTAAATGATACGTCTTTGCGTGGTTAGGTTCCAAAAGGTTCTCTTCATGTAACTTCAACACCAGGTATCACAGAAAGAACAACACATTGAGATTTGTTTGCTTGGGCTCAACAGCAAACTAGCCACAGCAGAGCCCAATGCAGAACAAGAACACACAAACACATGAGCCAAACAAGTCGGAGCTTGCTGGAGGGGGAATGTTTGTGAAAGACAGGAGCATTACAGGTTTATCTAAGGTGTGGTCCACCTTAAGCATTGGTAATTACCCAGGATAAAACCACTGGGGACTGCAAGGGCTGCGCAGCTTTCACAAAACCCATGAATGGCATATGGGCACACATCAAAACATTTTTTCTATGTTGCAGCCTCTTTTTTGTGAAATAACACTGTAAGCTAAAATTGCTTTTAATTTAAAGCAACTTCAAATGCATCCAGAGTAAAATAACTTTTTAAAAACCACTATAACCACAATTTACACAGTCAGTACTATGGATGTAAAAAAAATAAAAATAAAATAAAAACTGTAAAAGTCCTAATTTAAGGCAATATTTGATGTTGTTTAAATATTAAACTAGGCATTATCTAATTGAATATGCACTAATTTGCATACATTTCCAGAGCAGAAATCTGAACAATGGAGAAAACCAGATTCAACAGTCTTGCAGTCCTGCATTCTTGTTTGATTATATATAAATACACATAATTGTATATATTGTGTATACAAATTTATCATTTATATTATATTTATTTTAGAAATAATATATATAAATCAGAGGAGTAATGTATGTATTATAATCTACAGAGGCAAATACATAATGTGCAATAAAATAAACACTTTAATGTGTATCTTAGATATTTTCTTTAATTTAGTCTAAACAAACACGTTATGGAAGCTAAATGCATGAAAAAGTGCATAAAAAAACAATAGTTTTGCGTGTGACTTGTCTTACTTTGGTCTACGATAGCTGTCTGACTAACAGCAGGCTGCTTTTGAAAGCTTGCATGTGCTTTCTATGCACTCATAATTTGTGAAAATGGCTAAAATGCTGTTTTGGCAAAGCATTTATGTAAACAGTTGGCTAGTGAATGTAAACAGATGATTTTTTTTTTTTTTTATTGAGGCAGTGTTGACTGATAATAGGTTTACTGAACCAAATAACTGTAGTAAATTGGTACATTTTGACAAGTTTATAAATATAGTCCCAAATGCATGTAAAATTGTTTCACATTAAAACATCCTAATTAACATTAACATCTTAATAGTGTTTTTTTTTTTTTTTTTTTTTTTTTTTTTTACAAACACAGCTTTTGCTTCATAAGACACTTAACTGATGGACTTGAGTGGCGATTACTTGTGGATTATTGTGATGTTTTTATCAGCGGTTTGGACTTTCATTCTGACGGCACCCATTCACTGCAGAGCATCCATTGCTGAGCAACTGATGTGATGCTACCTTTCTCCAAATCTGATAAAGAAACAAACTCATCTACATCTTGGATGGTCTAAAGATGAGCACATTTTCAGCCAATTCTAATTTTTGGGTGAACTACTCCTTTAAAAAGAACAAAATCATGACTTCTTAAGGTTCTGTTGTTGTTGTTTGTGACAGGAACATTTCGTCTCATAACAATTATGATGCTGCAAATGACTGAATGACTCACAAAATCACAGGAAAAAAATAAAACAATCACACTGTTATTAGCAAAAATGAAAGAAAAAAAAGTGTGTTATGAATATTGAAGTATAATAAGCAAATACTGCATATATTGTTTTTTTTAACTTACATCTGGTAATATGTTCTCAATATCTTACTAAATACACACTCACTCTAATGATCCATGAGCCTCTAATACCATCAGGAACTATTTTATATTTGGTTTGCAAATCACATTTCATTTGATGCAACATAACAATGCCTTCCACAGATCTGGTGTTACTTTTGACATAAATGATATAATTTTAGTCTTGTATGATCTAATTTTGATAACCCCTTCATTTCATAATTATTAAAGAACAGGCCTAGTGTACGAGTGCACAACTAACGGCTTGAAAATGCCACAAAAAGTCTAATTTATGTGCACTCTAGTCATTGATACCGTTGTTAAGTATTGTGAAGGAAATAGAGCTATATCCTTCACATAATGCCTTTTCTGTTAAGCATAACTAACCCACAAAGAGTAAATTCACCTAAAAATATCACTCCAAATATCATATCCTTCTGTCAAATTGAGAAGGAGCTGATCTCTATTTGAGTTGACCCTTGATCTCTCTGTGTTTCCATCTTGTACTGGGTTATTCGTGTACCACCCTATAAATTTGATAACTTTGAATATGCTTGTGTTGTAATTTTAGGAAGTGATAAACAGAAAGCTTAAAAACATAATAAATAAGTAAATAAATAAGTAAAAGTCAAAATAAGTAAATACAAGTATGCAAACAAACAAACAAGCAAACAAACTCATCAAAATCATCTGGAAGTTTAAAAAAAAAATAGAAAACTCTTTCTTCACTTCATTGTGATTCTGTAATAAATAATAATAATAATAATAATAATAATAATAATAATAATAATAATAATAATAATAATAAAGCTAATCTATTTAATATTTTGCTGAATAAATTATGACTTATATAGCTGTTTGGGGCCAGTAAGACTTTTTGTTATGTTTTTGAAAGAAGTCTTTTCTGCTAAAATGCCATAATATCCCTAATATATATATATATATATATATTATATATATATATATATATATATATATATATATATATTGTAATTAATTCCTGTGATCAAAGCATTATTATTATTATTATTATTATATATTATTATTATTATTATTATTATTACAATATATAATAGCTGTTTTCTATGTGAATTTATGTTAAAATGTAATTAATTCCTGTGATCAAAGCTGAATTTTCAGCATCATTACTCCAGTCTTCAGTGTCACGTGATCTTCAGAAATCATTCTAATATTCATATATTATGATCAATAAACAAATAAAATTATTATCAAAATAAAAAAAATCATTTAAACACAATATTTTTGTGGAAACTGATTGTTTTTTTCAGGATCATTTGATAAATAGAGTTCAGAAAAGAACTTATTTGTAATATATTTGTTGTTACTATGTAAAGTGTTTAATGCTATTTTTTGGTCAATTTAATACATACTTCCTGAATAAAAGTATGAATTTCTTGAAATTGTTGAACAGTCGTGTATATCAATGTACTTAAATTATAACCTCTTTTGTCTGAAGAAATTTACAATGAAGAGGGAGCAAACAAGCGTTCACTGTACATTACTAATAGTCATAAATTCTTTTAATTAACAATATGCATTAGCATAAGTTCAGGCTGGGATATTAACATCTCACAGGTTCAGTTTGATTTGGGGCACTGCTAAACTTCAAACTGCTCCTTTGAAAATGAGTGTGTGAACAAACAAATAATTGGGACGTGGTAATGACTGCACTCTCAGTGGAAATACTGGCAATCCGGTGATCCCGCAGCACGTCGCAACAGTGTAATTAGATTATTTATATCATCGGCCTGTGCTAAACTGATTAGCACACATGCTACCTCTCCTGCCTGTCTGTAAATGCCTAGGTGACTAGTTAACATCCCACCAGTTCATAATAAGCTTGTGCTTAGGTTAGCCTATTAGCGCTAAAGCATGGTATTAACTGGCTATGATCTGTTTGTCCGTCAGTGTTAGCACTGGCAGCTGTTGGTTGGCACTAAACAGGCTAGCCTGTCAAACAACAGAACGGCAGAAACGTAAACCCTTCATTAGAATTCAGCTAATCCAACACTGCGAGTTGAAATAATGCCAAATATCAGCTCAATCAAACACAGGATCATTACATAGCTGCATTAGCATTTACCTTGTAAACAGGACGCAAGTAAGATTAAAAGTACTCTTAAAAGAGACAATCACAAAGAGTCTAAGCTGCGTGGAGGTGTGTCATTATAGAGCTTCTTTTCTCCAATGACATGCTAAATTTGCAGGGACGCCCATATTATACTAAAAAAAATCCTAAACACCCCTGCACTTTGGATTTATAAAAAAAAAAAAAAAAAATTGATGATTTCAGAATCATATTCAAAGTATTTTATTTGTAAAATTTGATAATCCTTGTGATAATACTACACTGATATATAAGTCTAATAATTTCTTTATTATTTACAACTTAGAATTGCTAGTAAATTTCACAAATAATTATAGAGAATTAAATATGAAATTTTAAAGTAGAAAAACTGAAATAGAATTTTCTTGTAAAACATGCTCCAGTAAACTTTGTCATATTTACTTTGAAAAATTAAATTTTACAGTGAATGAATAAAGGCAAGTATTTAATTTGTGTGTTATATGTGTGTGTGTGTGTGTGTGTGTGTTATATCATATATGTGTGTGTGTGTGTGTGTGTGTGTGTGTGTGTTGCAGGATTCTGTCTTTACTTGCCGTTCCCTGCAAACAAGCCCTTTACGGGCTCACTTAGGGCTGCCAGTGCAGGGCCCCTGAGAATTTGCACATTGGCAAAACATTGGCCCCTCAGCACTGGCCCTGCATGGGCAGCCCTTACTTAGCCGAAAATAATAACGTTTGAAGTCACCATTATGGGGGTAAGCGCTTGCTTTAATTGGACTCTTGACCCTTGACTTTTTAGCTAATATTTTTCTCTGGCAGCTGTAACTGTGTGTCTCTGAAGCACTTTTGTTATAGCAAAAGTTACAAGAAGAAAAACTGAACTGATGATTCAGTCATCACACAGTGGCCTGATTCCCTGACCTCACCCAGAGTTTGGTCTCTGGGAACATTATTAGGTTTCGTTATTTCACATTATAATAACCCCAGAATACAACTGCATGAAATGTTGTCCTGCTTTAATATTTTGAATGTTTTTAAGTTGTTATGCAGAAATTATTTGGATGGGTTCATGTAGACTCACACAGATGTCAGATGTATGAACCTCGACAATGGTGACAGTCAACAAAATATTCAACTCTGAACATAAAAAATAAGCTTTTCGTTGATTGTCACCATTGTTGAGCTTCAAACATGATCCTGTCCAAATAATTTCTGCATAATGACTTAAAAACATTCAAAATAAAGCATGAAAAAAATTCATGTATTCTAGGGCTACTATAAAGTGAAATTATTAAATCGAAATAATGTTTTCAGATATCAGCTAATCAGGACACTACATGATGACTGAATCATCAATAAGGAACCATCACCATCTGATCAGTTTGTCTTTTCACATCCTTTGCTATAACAAATGTGCTTTAGAAACACACAGTTATAGCAGCCAGAGAAACATTAAAGTTAAGACATCAAGGGTCAAGAGCACAACTAAAGCAAGCACTTACCCCCATAATGGTGACTTCATTTATTATTTTCAATAAAACAGCGCTAAGGCTTCCTGGAGGCTAAGTAAGGGCTGCCCGTGCAGGGCCAGTGCTAAAGGGCCAACATTTTGCCAATGAGCAAATTATCAGGGGCCCTGCGCTAGCAGCCCTAAGTGGGCCCGTAAAGGGCCAGTGCAGGCTTGTTTGCAGGGTTTGTTCTCCTTCAGAACGGAAGGGAGCGAATGCCTCTTCTGCCACTGAGTGCCAAGAAATAAGCTGTTTATGTCACGCCTGCCCTTCATAACTTTGTCTCTTTAGGAGGGGACACACTCAGGGGACGAACCAACCGGAATGGGAGTGGAGATTAAAGAGACGGTGTCTCAGAGCTGAAGGATGAGACAAACTCTGAGGACACATATGAAACTAAAAGACACACAAGGAATTTCAATGAGGGATGATTAATGCCCTACTTTTTGCTTTCTTGGCTGTGAGGTATGGTAAAAACATTGTTTTAAAGCGATTGTAAGCATTTTTTGTTTTAGAAAACCACACATAAAATGTCCTTACTGCTATGTACTGTCTGATATGTACTGTATATTGTATTTCATAGTACATATGGCCAAAAAAAAGTCCAGCTCACAAATCAGCCCAACGTATTACTCTTATACTTTTAATCAGAAAATGCTGCATTAAACTGAGCAAAAGTGACACTAAAGACATTTATAATGTTATAAAAGTTTTTTGTTTGTTTGGTTGGTTTTTTAATAAATAAATAAATGCTGTTCATTTGAACTTAGATTTACATTAATGTATCATGGTTTCCAATAAGAAGAATAATAATAATAATAATAAAATTAGAACTGATTTCAGCATTGATAATAATCAGAAATGTCTCTTGAGCAACAAATTAGCATAATAGAACGATTTCTGAAGGATCATGTGATAATGAAGACTGGAGTAATGATGCTAAGAATTCACCTTTGATCACAGGAATGAATTACATTTTACTATATATTCACATAGAAACTAGCTATTTTAAATTACAATAATATTTCACAATATTACTGCTTTTACTCTAATTTTGATCAAATATATGCAGCCTTGGTGAGCAGAAGAGACTTCTTCCAAACATTAAAAAATCTTTTTTGAACTTTTGAATAATTCCCATTATTCTCAGTGCTGACTCTATTTTTTTTACTCTTGATTTTTATTGTAATAGAGTATTTTGCAATTATTAGCACACATTTATGATATCTGAATGCATGCACCTTTTCTAGCCATTGCAATTACTTTTTTCAGATAACAGACTTACTGATTTCTCCTGGTGGAGGATATAAAATGAGGGGAAAATTCACAAATATTTTTATTTGACATTTAAGAAGGAACCAAAGACATGTATTTTCATACATTTTGTACTAAACACATTCTATCAATCTATTACTACTATATTACATGATAATAACTATTTTATTACACAAAATCTTTTTCATGGCAATATGTGACTATTTTACGTGTTGTCAAATTTGTGGTGAATTTGTGTGTGTATATATATATATCCATGCAGTCTCATTTGTACAGTTTAGGGGTGGACCTTAATGCTAATTTTTTCATGTGAATCACACTGTAAAACTGCATACAAAGTCACCAGCTCATAAAATACATGTTTTCTCATAAGATCAGGCTGGAAATACCGTAGAGACTTGGGGGTCAGCCAGTAAGCGACCACCTATTAACTACCAAGAATACCCTAGCAACGACATAGCAACTACTCTGAACATCCTGGCAACCAGATAACTATGTGCTTAAAACCACTCAATGCCTTGGCAATGATCCAGAACACCCTAGAAACTTTTTTTGACATGCAAGAACTAATCCTATTTTCTTCCAAAAAATACAAGAACTCTAGAGCTCTTGTTCTAAAACACCCTAAAAACGCTACTAATACTACTATATTATATAATAATTACTACTAGATTACATAAAATCTTTTTCATGGCAATTTGCAACTGTACATTTTGCCAAATTTGTGACTAATTAGTACACATTCTAGAATCTCATTCATATATCATACATTTTAGTACGATATGCTTGTGGTTTGGTTTGGGGTGGAAGTTAATGCTTAATTTCTCACATCATATCTTGCAAATTCATACAAATTTGGCACCTCGATTTCTCATGAGATCAGACTGGAAAATCATAGAGACTTGATGGATTGTCCAGTAAATGACCACATGGTGACTACCCAGAATGCCTAGCAACACTGTAACAACCATTCCAAACACCCTGGAAACCAGATAACAAAGTGCCTTAGTACCTTAGTAAAACCTTGACAACGATCCAGAACACCCTAGCAACTTTTGTACATGGAAAAACACTCTTTCTTTCTTTCCTTCTTTCTTTCTTTCTTTCTTTCTTTCTTTCTTTCTTTCTTTCTTTCTTTCTTTCTTTCTTTCTTTCTTTCTTTCTTTTCAGAAAATATTGAACATCTATAGTTCCTCTTCCAAAATACGCTAAAACTCTATTACTAATTTATTACATGATAAGTACTACTCTATTACATGCTAATTATTTTTTTTTTTTTTTTTTTTTTTACAAGCATATAACAAAATTCTATATGCATTTATTTTATAACAGGTTTTGGAGTAACGTAAAATATAATATTTTCCAAGCACAAATGTTACTGCAATGATTTATGCTTGATCTCCATCGTGTATCAAGAGATCAAGAGGTGAATTGAAATAGACTTGCCTCTCCACATATATCCACAAAGCCTAAAACAAAGCTCCATCTATATTACCATTTTCATGCTTCAACATCCAACACGATGGGTGGCAGCCCATAAAAAAGGGTTTCTGTTAAATGAGGAGGCTTTGAAATCCCTTTGGTCTTCAGGGCCACAACCCTTTAACTGGCCCAACTTAGCCTTTTGATCTGAATTTTGTACTGATATGCCATCCAGTTAATCCTCTCAGCTCCCAGTCCCCTGAGACAGAGTAACGCTCATGTACTGAAGCCCGAGCAGCTCCTGCAATCCAGGGCCGGCCAAAGCCCACATCCTTCTCCAAGAACCCGAACGCCTTTTCTTTGATAATAATGAGAAAACTCAGAAAGCAAATGGGCACTCTGGGGTGGAGAATGTATTATTCAATAGAAAGGCACTTGTGCTTCTGTTCAGGCAAATTGCACTTCTGTTTTTTCCCCTGTTCTCGTCTTTTCACTGTGGTGGTTGTATTTACACGTGGTTGGGGGAGCCACTATCCCCCACCCGACACTTTCACGGTGCATGTAAAGGATGATGCACAAGAGTGGTGACAGCAGGTGGATATCAAAACAAAATTACAGACTGCAGAAGAGAAACAAAATACTCCGGTTTCGTTCTCAGGCACTCTGGAGCGAGACAGGCTCAGATGGCAGGGAGCTGGTTTCTGTAGTTATTGTTTATTGATCAAACATTGATCAAACTGTTTAGGATTTTTTATTTTATTTTATTTTTATTTTTTTTTTAAGATGAGCTGTAATGGCGCTAAGTGGACACATGTTTAAAAGGGGGGAAAAAAAGCTTGCTTGGGGAAAGTTGTTATACTGGTTATACTGGAGTGGTTATCTCATTGGTTAGTTTCTTCAAAGTTGGCTAGTGATGCAAAACTGAACTGCAAAAAACAACAGCAGGTTATTTACTTGCTATTTACTTTTGCTATTTATATATTTGCCCTCTGTGCACTATTCAATGCTATTTCTTATTTAACACATTGGGTGAATCTCATACTATATATCTTATTTTATACGCAAACAATATATATATGTGGAAATTGCAGTAATTTGCAAGGGACAACTTCTCACTTTGAGCACACGAATGCATGTCTCGTTTATTTTTAAAGCAAAAAACAGAACACTGGAACAATGGCGCTGACCGGCGGTTTTACGTCATCACGCATTTCGAACATTTAAAGGGACCACGATCCCTGAACAGTTATGCAGAACACAGTGTACAGAACTACACTTAACAATGGTGAATTATTATATATATATATATATATATACACCACACAGACATATATATAAATATATATATATATATATATATATAGCATAAAAAATCTTTATTTAAATTATTTTCAGTTTTTGGGACTTACATTTTGCTTAACGTTGCTTTTTTTTCTTAGTATTGTTACTTTATTGTTATCGTTAACATTATTTTATTTTGATTTAAATTGAAAAAGTGTTATATACAGTGGTTGTATTTCTTATAGTGCCTTTAATATCCATAATCAAAAACTATGCAAATGACATGCCAATACTTCTTTATCATTAATCCTCATGAACAATAGTAGTAGTCATTCTTAGCTCAGCAAACACTACTTATACTTGTGCTGTAAAAGGTATCATACATATGCTGTTAGTTAATAAAGATGATATTGAAAGATTTAATCAGGTTGAAGTAAATGTTGTAGCATCACTAAAACTCCAGGCCCCGGCTCATGTTGTTCTAAATGTCTGACCTGCGGGTCACCTGCTGGTCATCACTAATCCTCATGTTCATGCCAACGACAGGAAGTGAGAGAAGTTTTTTTTTTTTTTTTAAGAGCTTTCACTGCTTTCCTCTGTTTGCAGTACTTGGAACGATTTAAACTACTTCCTCTGTGAGACACAATGACACAAGGCTGTTCAGCCTGACTGCACCTTGGCTTAAAAGCACATATTCAGGCCTCGACTGACTACTTGCTCCTAATACTCAAAACAGAGCATTATTTCCAGACTTTTAGATTAGGGATGGGATTCGTAAGTATTCTATTCTGATTCTGCTTTTGATTTCCATTCACAATTCTGATTACTATTTGCACTAAACAAAAATACTAAATGATACTAAATATTTGTAAGCACTATTGAATACAGTACAACAAACTATTCTAAATGTGTATCTCTTTCATCTGAACAGTCAGTCTCTAACTAATCTAATTTAGTGCTCAAAAGCTTAAGCACTCGTGCATATTTAGTCAATGGATAAAATAAATAAATAACATTTAAAAAATTTAACCACTTACATTCTGTTGTTCTCCTATTTTTGGCAGAAGATTGAGTCATGTGAGAACAGTTCAACTTGATATCAAAAGAAAATGTAGCTTTTTTGCGCTCTCTCTCTCAATCTAATTGCATATTTTACATTATGCCGAAATGGTAGGTGATTTTGTATGAATTAGAAGGATTTAATTTACGATTTTTAGGGAAAAAAAGTTTGCTATAGGGTCCACCTCTGAACATATCACTTAGTGGGGCATACATCATACTGAAATGTACAAATTACACTGTATGAATGCATGCAAATTTGCATGCGAGTTTGTATAATAATTACGAATTGCAATGAGATTATGATGGAATGGTTTCTCACTCACTCTGCACTACAAACATTCTTTAAATCATTGTCAGTCAATGAGATTGTACGAATTCATACAAATTTGCCTACCAATTTGCCAAATTGCTAAATAAAAATAGATAAATAAATATACTAAATAAGCATGTTAAACTAAAAGTATTTATTGTAAATTCAACATACATAATATGTCTTTTGCCATGACACTGTATATTTAGTGGTACAGTGCTGCCACTGAATAGAAATTATAGATATTTGATATGTATTTGATTAAAGCAACCAGTGGAAATAACAATCTTCTGCACCTGATATTCCTAGCTAATCTCTCTCCCGCCCCCTTCATAAACCTCATCACTGCTGATTCTGGACTTGTTTCAGTGTTGGATTAAAATGTTTATCAATTATCACTCCCATCAGGAACGAGCACTCCATTCGCTCTCCCACTAATTGAATCACTGAATAATTTCTGCTTCCTTATGAGATGCAGGCGTTTGCAAACAGCGCTATTCCGTTTCCTCCAGAGCCTTCTCGATTGCCAGATATGTTTATTAATTTTCCCGACCCCTGGTGTTTGGAGGCTGCACAGAGAACTGTCACATGCAGCCATAAGCCCATCTCACCAGGAGAACTCTCTATTACAGATAAACGGGGACACAGGAGAGGGGAAAAAATTATAAAAAATTAAGAGCTCCCCCACTGAGAAAATGTGTTCCAACCTTGAATGGGGGGAGCTGTGTGGAAAAGAGGCAGGGGGTGAAGACGTGACAAAACAAATGCTGTTATTGAATTGTCATGAGAGAGACAATGTTGTGACTATGAATGGGACAGTTCAGAGGTGCTGAAACAACACATGTTTGCCAGCACTTCACTATCTATCTATCTATCTATCTATCTATCTATCTATCTATCTATCTATCTATCTATCTATCTATCTATCTATCTATCTATCTATCTATCTATCTATCTATCTATCTATCTATCTATCCTCTTCCTGTCTGTCTCTATCTGTCTGTCTGTCTGTCTGTCTGTCTGTCTGTCTGTCTGTCTGTCTATCTATCGTCTGTCTGTCTGTCTATCTATCGTCTGTCTGTCTATCTATCATCTGTCAGTCTGTCTGTCTGTCTATCTATCGTCTGTCTGTCTATCATCTGTCTGTCTGTCTGTCTGTCTATCTATCTATCCTCTTACCTACTGTCTATCATCTGTCTGTCTGTCTGTCTGTCTATCTATCTATCCTCTTCCTGTCTGTCTGTCTGTCTGTCTATCTATCCTCTTCCTGTCTGTCTGTCTATCTATCTATCTATCTATCTATCTATCTATCTATCTATTCCCTTCCTGTCTGTCTGTCTGTCTGTCTGTCTGTCTATCTATCCTCTGCCTGTCTGTCTGTCTGTCTGTCTATCCTCTGTCTTTCTGTCTATCTATCTATCTATCTATCTATCTATCTAGATTTACAGGAACATTAGGAACTGTACATAAGAAAGGGATTCACATATTTTTAACCATATAGTCTATGCACAAATAATCACAATGCAGAGATATACGTATATATTAAAGTCATGTATAAACGACTGAACTGTTTTGAAGGCACAGCACTCATTCACCCTGCACAGTGTACTTCGTAGTAAACTCTATCTACCCTGTTCGCCAGTCTCCTTATTCAAACCTCATGCTTCAGAAACTCCTGGAGTTAATTAGCTGTAGCCCCTGCATTGATGACCGTGATGATGATGATGATGATGATGATGATGCTACTTAGATGAGGAATGTATCCCAGCAATCAAAGCTCTCAGTGGAGTGTGGTGAGACTGTCAGCACAGGGTTATTGGACTGACTATTGCTTTAGTGACACGAGTGAATGGATCTCTTAGCTCAGGTGGACAATGTGCCACTATATCCCTGCAGCTCTCTCTGTTCATCGCCATAACTGTTGTAATTACAACAAGAGACCTCCGATCAGCACAAGAGGTGCTAACACATTTCAAGGGGCAACCAGTCAATGTTTACAGATACCCTTAAGAAGATATACTTGTCTTTGGGAACCAGGATCAAATAGTCAACATGTCTTGATAAACAGTTTTATTTAATTGTAATTTCAAATTACAGCACTAAACAGAAAACACTGACTTGAACATAAAGAATTCCAGGTGATATGAGAAAAAGAGGCTGGCAGAGAGAATATATGTGTGCTGGAAGAAGAAGAAGAGAAAAAAAAAAAAAAACCCAAAACCAAAACACATAAAGATAACTGTGTATGAGAGAGAAGATCACTGGTTTAAGATGGAAGTGGGCACTTGGTGCTGCGAGGACTTAGATATGTAATTTTGAGGCAAAAGCCTAGTAATAGTGAGAGTGTCTCACATCACAAACCTCCTATCGTGAGGCTGTGAAATTTGCAGCCTCTGTGTCTTGGATCCAATTCATCACTGTTCTAGGATGTCCTGTAGATACATTCTTCAATTATTTCTTCCCTCTTTAATGTGCCAACAGTAAATCAATATTTAGTCAACCAATGTAATTGCTCTTCGTGAAATAAAACACATTCGATAGTATGAGAGAAAAAAAAATCAAAGAGGAAATAAATTGTCCTCAGGCCTGATGAAAATTAGCATTTTTTTTTTTTTTTTTTACTGTACATGTAGAGCAGCTCATGCTATTTGACACAACAGTTACAGCTGCTGAATCTTGGTTTTTAGAAAAGCACACAGTTTTCTGAAATTGGAAGATCCCGTTATATTGTTTTAAACAACATCACTGCTTTAGATTTACGACCTTATTGCATCTCAGAGGTTAAACTATATTTTATAATTGTTAGTACAAGTTGTGTAATTGTGAATTTAGAACTAACTCATGATTAAACCATTGGAAAACCAAGTGTAAATATACAATGTTGAAATATTGTTAAATAATGTGTCAAGAACATTTCAACAAAAACAAAATAATAAAAATGCTCTTCAAGGAATAGAACTTAATGAAATATAAATAATATAAAAATTATATCAAATATATCAAATTTACATCATGCCAAATTTTGACATCAGTGACACCAAATGCCATTGATTATTGCATTTCATCTTTGTAAGAATTTCTTAAATTTGGGTCTGTTGAACATAAAAAACTAGCGTCTGACTTTAGAAAACTAAATATAGTTAGTAATACATATGCAATTTATATAATACTTGTATTATATTTTCATGTTGTCTTTAGTCCTTTATGAAGCTCACAGTCCATGACAAAACCTCTCTTTGTATATATATATATATATATATATATATATATATATATATATATATATATATATATACACACACACACACACACACACACACACACACACACACACACACATCATCAAGAGTGTGTGTGTGTGTGTGTGTATATATATATATATATATATATATATATATATATATATACATTTATATAATAGAAAAAAAAAACAAACAAAAAATATACATTAAAATAAAATTAAAAAAAATCTAATTCTATTTTAAATAAATATACTAGCAAAAAGGTTAGAGCTACATTAATTGAATTTAATAAAATAACAAGACTTTTTAAAAGAAGAAAATAAATATTCTAATTGTTATTTTTTAAAATCCTTGTTCCTTCCATGTTTTCCCATATGAGATATAAGGCTCATTTAAGGCTGATTAAAAAAAAAGTAAAAAAGCATGCAGTGGGGAGGGTTTCATCCGGTGAGGGATCTCGCTTATCCAGCTTCTTGGGTGAAGAAAGCATTGCCGTCTGGCAGACAGCTCAGGTAGTTTTGTTGGGCCCGAGCCTGCAAACCGATGCCAAGAAACCTAATCCTATTAATAAAACAAAAATCAAAGCAAACACGACAGTGCTAACCTCTGTGCACCCTCCTGGCTCGACCCAAACACTCAGTGGAATCTTAAAAGCCAGTCCTGAACAAGCTCTGACGGAGCATTTTCAAAACTTTGCGTGCTGCGGTGAGACCCAGGTGAGAAGAGTAGATTTGGATGTGTGACACACTCAAACGCGCACCTAACAGACATCTGTGTGTACGTGTGTGAATATAAGCACAGCACACTAAACCATGCAAAATAAGTAACATCGAAACATAGATTTATAATGCACATATAATCTGGTGCGTCAACTATATGTCTGAAGAGTATTTGACAAATTGAATACATGTTTTCCTTAGCCGACTGTATTTGAAATACCACATGCAAACAGCCCTATTCCTTGCGGTAAAAGATCAGACGGTTTCATGTCAGACTCTTTCAAATGTATGCAAACAAGTCCAGTTGAAACTAGTCAAGTTCAACACTAGAGTAGAGCACATATGAAAAGATAAGCCACCCTTAATGGTGCAAACTCAGCCATCGTGTGCTATCAGCTTAAACTTCATGAAATAGTTCACAGTAGACAGAGAAAGTTTATCTCACTGTCTGTTCTGTTGTGTATTCACCATCGGAGCAGTGAAAACATTCCTGTGCAAAAACCTACAAAAGAACTGTTGTTATACAGTATTATTGAAACACTTTATTTTACAGTGTCCTGGTTACAGATGCTACATGTACTTATTATAGTAATAACAGTGAATTATGTATAACTACATGCAACCAAACCCTTACTCTATAGTAAGTACATGTTGTTAATTAACATTACTAAGTACATAATAGTATAATTACACTGTAACAAGGACACTATTAAATCAAAGTGTAACCAAAATTATGTTTTTATGTTTAGTAAAAAAGAAAAGATATCATAGAGATGCCATATACAGTTTTTTTCTTTCCTATTAAAAGTAGCTAGATAATATAACAAGTTTACCATGATATAACAGTCTGCAATAAATTTGGCCCATTTTAAACAATATTTACAATCAACAGATAATTTATTAATTTTCAAATTTAACACACTTACTAAAATTTCATTAAGAACATGAGCAATAAAAACATGTTTACAGAGAGTAAGTTGTAGTAGAACTGAATCACAATGTTTATTTTCAGGTCTCTAACCCTTTCTACCCCTCAGGCCTTCTGCTGGCAGTCTAACGCAAACATTTGGTTAGATCTGGTGTTGCGTCTCTTCCACTTTTCACACAAAAGAACTTCACGACCACAGTTAAGATGTGCACTATCTCTGCTCCCCTGCACTTTTGTTTGCTGGAGGGACACCTGCTAAAAGACACATTCAGCTGGACCCCAATGAAAAATACGCATGAAGGCCGTGAAAATCGGCTTTTGTCTTATCTAATGAATATGTCCTTATGGTGAGAAAGCGCATAGGGCTCGGGCCCTGGAGGGGTGCTGAACCGTCCCGCACATGAATGGCAGCAGAGGAGGGAAGTGTGCCTTTGTAAAAGAGTTGGCGTATGGGGGAGTCTCCACATGCGCTGAAGGAAGTGGTAATTAATGGATAGTGAGGAACTCTCCATGAATGGGACGCTGACAATAGGGGAACGTTAAAGCTGAGTTAGCAGAGTCTGAAAGGGAAAGTGGAAAGTTCAGTGATGGCCGCCGCTCGCAAAACCCCCATGATCGTCTCTGCCCTTGCCTTTATGATCAGCTGTAGAGTTTGTTTTGCGCCCGTGGTGATCGGACAATAGGGTTAACTAAGTCACCCATAAATTTGGTCAAATTGAAATCAATAGTTCATAAGAATGAAATGACTCACCCTCATGTTGTTGCAACTGTCTTACTTTCAGAGAACACAAAGGGAAAAGTTCTGAAGAATGTACATGCTGAATGATCAGTTGTGTACAATTAGACTATTACTTTAAGCATGAATATGTTCGAGTTACTATTTAACAATGCTGCTACAGTGATAATATTTAATGCAGCACATTCCAAATCATGCAGTGGGTTTCATTTACATAATTTACAGGCAATTTGTTTGTAAAGCTATTTATAAATAAAAGTTGATTTGTACAGTAATTCGTTGTGCTTGCATTTCATGTGTTTATATTTCTTATTTTATTTTTATTGTATTCTTATTTTTTAACTAAATGAAACAAAGATCATTGGAAGACATTTTACAAGAAAATTCTATTTCAGAATTTCCACTTCATAATTTTATGTTTATGTGTTACTTACAGTTAAAATTTATATTGCTTCATGACCATTTTTTAATGCAGGAAGAAAACATAAAAAATGTTCACAAACTTTTTAGTTTAGACATTTAGATTGTACTTTCTTTTCTTTTCTTTTCTTTTTTTTTAGATAATTGAATTTTTGAGGTGCAAGTTTGTCACGGTGCTGTTATTGTTAACTAAAACTAAAGTAATTAAAATTGTTTTTATTATTTGAAATACAGCTGAAATAATATAAAATAATAGTATTTGGTGAAAACTTTAAACTAAATTTAAAATGTTGTCTAAAGGTAATGCAAGAAACTACATAGAAATGTTTGAAAATTTATATAAAATGGTATTATTTACAGGTCTTATCTTTATTAAGTGTGTGTGTGTGTGTGTGTGTGTGTGTGTGTCTATATGGTATTATTTACAGGTCTTATCTTTATTAAATAGATTTTTGTATCACTTTATTTATCATAGAAGAGAAACGTACTAAAATATTTCACACTTGAGACCTAAATGATTTCATAAGTATGTGGTAATCAAAGCATTAGTTAAAGAGATGCCGATCCATGCAGGTATTGTTGATGAAAGTGGTGGGTAGAAGGCATTTGTTGTAACTGTGCAAATGACAGCCTATTTATTGCTAATGTGACTGAGCAATGGAAAGACAAAAAAATGGGTGCAAATGTCAATTTACATTTCTACATGATTGATTCTCTATTAATTATCACAGCATAAATATTATGTGAAGTCAAACATGTACTGTAGCATTAAAGGATTAGGTCACTTTCAAATTAACATTTCCTGATTTACTCACCCCGTGTCATCCAAGATGTTTACGTCTTTCTTTCTTCAGCTGAAAATAAATTAATCCTGGAATGTTTTCATCAAAAAACCTTATAGTGTACTTCAACGGCTACCAAACGGTTGAAAATCAAAATTACAGTTTCAGTGCAGCTTCAAAGGACTCTAGTCTACACGATACCAGACGAAGAATAAGGGTATTATCTAGTGAAACAATCATTTTCTAAAATATAAATATAAACAGAAATGCTTGCCTTGTGCTGCTCTGCGATGCGTGTCCATGACTTCACGTTGAAAAGGTCACATGTGACATAGGCAGAAGTACCAACTCAGTCAGTGTTTACAAATGTGGAGAAGGAGGACCATTCAAAAGTTATCGTTCAATGACACATATTCAATTTTTTTTATTTTTTTTGTAAACGGCATTTGACTTAGTCTTTGCACATCGACTTGTAAACACTGAGTTGTTACTTCCGCCTACCGTTCCGTGTGACCGTTTCAATGTGATTACTTATTACGTAAAGTCGTGGACGCGCATCGCAGAACAGTGCAAGGAGAGCATTTCTATTTATAAAGCAGATACTTTCTTTCTTTTTTTTTTTTTTAGAAAATGACTGATCGTTTCACTAGGTTTTTCCGTCTGGTATCGTGTTTAGTCCTTTGAAGCTGCACTGAAACTGTAATTTTGATCTTCAACCGTCTGGTAGCCATTGAAATCCACTATAAGGAGAATAATCCTGGAATGTTTTCATCAAAAACCTTAATTTCTTTTTGAATGAAGAAAGAAAGACGTAAACATCTTGGATGATATGGGGGTGAGTAAATTATCAGGAAAAAAGTGAATTAATCCTTTAAATGGTAATTCCATTGTGACAAAAAAAAAATAAAAATAAAAAATAATGCGTACAAAATCAATAACAAACCAGTTTCCCAGGATATGAACTGCAATTGCCTATTATTATGATACAGCTCTTGCTGCAAGGCATCGGTACTGTTCAAACATGCCATTTAAACATTCACACGGGACTGTACGGATATGGGTGTCGTGAGCTGTCGGGGGTGCTGTGTGTGTGTGTGTGTGTGTGTGTGTGTGTGACTGGGTGTCAGGATGTAGGTTGGGATAAGGGCAAGTGTGCATCCTGGTAGCCCGATTGAACAGACTCCTGATTCCAGAAAACACTGAAAAAGACCAGAGCTGAAGAGTAGCTTTGGATTGTCATGATGGATGAAATCTTAGCAGCTTGATATGACACAAAATGGCACACAAATATAATAAATCAATAAACAAACAAACAAATGAAGAAATAATTTGAAAAACTTTTATTTATTTATTTTTTTAGATTATATTTAATATTATTGCACTGTGCTTTAATGCAAATATATATATATATATAAATAAAAATAAAAATAGCATCAGAATTGTTGTTAACTGAACATAAAACCAGGACAAAACATTTTTTCATCACTTGAAATTAAACATTAATAAAATAAAATATAAAAAAAGCTAAAGTATTACATTTACTAAATGAAAGCTACATAGAAATATTGAATATTTTATAAAATATTTAAAATATATATTTTATAAGAACTAATCTTTTGAAGTAATAAAAATGACAAAAGCATATTAAATTACTAAAATGTACTCCAAAAACATTTGTGCAGTGAATAATCATAAAAATAACAGTATTTAAAACAATAAAAGTAAAAATAACATTTAAAACACAAACTTTTTCTTCATAAGAAATGCATTTCTGTCATGACAACTCTCGGAGGGATTGGCATGGTAATGTTCATGACAATGTTAATGTATTTGGTCTTGGTGGAATAGATCTGCTACACTGCTGCTGCGGCAGAGCAAGTACCAAGACTTGCTACTGCCAATACATCTACAACATGCTGCTGTGAGCATGTACGAAATATTGCTGCTGCAAATATTACATGCATAAAAAATCCCATAGCATACATGAATCACCTCGTAGCAGATCTATACAGGTGGAGCTGGGGAAGGTGGAGGGTTTTTTGATGCGAGCTGCACTGCTACGGCAAGCTCTAGTCATACAGTATATTTGAATGTTGAGCAGCAAGCTTATTGGCTACCAATACAGGAGAGAACCAATCAGCTGTGCCATGTGATGATGATGTCATTAAGTCAGATTGCGTTAGACCCATCGGACTGCTATCAGAGTTTCATGTCAGATCTCTGTATTTCAAATCACTTTCTCCAAGACAAAAGCAGATAAGCACTAGGTTAGCAAGACAGGCCTGAGAAATGGATCACAAATATCATGATATGAATATAATTAGTAGGCAAAGTGCAGTCCAAAGCTGTCGTGACCAAGTGTTTGCCATTCAGTATGAAATATCAGGCTACTATTCATTAAGAATCAGATCAGAGTTGTAAATGGCCATCAACAACAGTTCCTCAACAACAGCAAAACTACAGTCATACTGCGTGGCATGATGGGAATGGTCGCTCAAGTATCAACATAAATAGCGTTGACTTCTGAGGAGCGGCGAGAGCACAGCTTAATCACATTTAATTATGTTTCCAACAAAGTCTTACATGTATCTCTTTAATTACTAAGAGTAAGTTCAGTTTTATCCATGAATCAAGTATCTGGGCCAAGATTCATTAACAGGCGCTGTCAATCAAGCACTTAAACAATGCGCAATTAAAAAATCAATTTAGCTGGGGAAAAAAAAAACGGAATTGGAGGACAGACAAAAGAATCAACAAAAGAAAAAGGAGACACTATTAAAGCTGCGTTTGGGAGATTCTGCTTACTGGCAGCTGTCCTCATATTTGTCTTACTGTAGCGCTGCTGCTCGATGGATTTTCAATCTCGTTTTCTAGTAGTTTCCAGCTTAATGAACTTGACCTTGTAGCATAGGTCGATGCACAAATACTCTGTCACCTCACAATCATCTTTCAGTCACATCGAGGTGCTGGTGGACGTGTCGCTGCTTTCACGATAAAGCTCTGTCCTTGTGTCTTCATGCACTCCTTCAGTCTTGTGTTTTTATAGTTCCAGGACATAACGTCCTTCTAAAAGTGCCATTTTTGAACTGAATGAATCCCTATAGGTTACGCCATGCTTATTGTTTGCGTATGGACTATAATTGACACATTGGAAGCCAGTTAGCTGCTTCACTACAAATGTAGCATGTGACCAATTCATAGCACCATAACACAAAACATCACCCAAACATTAGTATTTGGTTCAATTTTTTTTTTTATTTTTTTTTTTTTTGGGGGGGGGGGGGGGGGGTACAACATAATAACATTTTTGCGACCATAAAATAATGAACATTGCAAGGAGGTTTTTCTGAGATGTTGTTCATCTCAGAAAAACCTCCTTGCAATTTTCATTATTTTATGGTTGCAAAATTTTTTATTATGTTGTACCCCCTTCCAAAAAAAAAAAAATAATTTAACCAAATACTAATGTTAGGGTGATGTTTTGTGTTAAGGTGCCTTTCCTTTCCTTTCCTTTCCTTTCCTTTCCTTTCCTTTCCTTTCCTTTCCTTTCCTTTCAATAATGTTCTGAGAATATTGCCAAGAAGTTTTTTAAGACAACTATAAAACTTTTCAGATTTTTTTACATTTTTAGTATATTTTTACTTTTTTTTTTGGTTTACCATACATAAAACCATAAACCATAAAATAACTTGTATAATTAGTTTAAATATGTTTTTATATAAATAAGTTTTTGAGACTATCTAAAAAAAAAAAAAAAAAAAAGCGTTGACAAGATGGCAACAGTTCAAAGAGGAAGTATGCTGGATGTGAGACTGCTATTTCAGCAGCTCCTGTGGCAGGTTGAACTTTCTCAGCTGGTGAAGGAAGTACAACCTCTGCTGGGTCTTTTTCACAATGGAGTCAATGTGAATGTCCTACTTCAGGTTCTGGGAGATAGTGGTGCCCAGGAACCTGAATGACTCCACTGTCATTACAGTGCTGTCCATGAGGATGAGTGGGGGGAGAGCAGGGGGGTTTCTCCTGAAGTCCACGATCATCTCCACAGTTTTGAGCAGGTTGAGTTCCAGATTGTTAAGACTGCACCAGACAGACAGCTCTTTAACCTCCTGTCTGTAAGCAGACTTGTCACCATCCTGAATGAGGCCGATAAGTGTGGTGTCATCTGCAAACTTCAGGAGCTTGACAGAGGGGTTGTTAGATGTGCAGTCGTTGGTGTACAGGGAGAAGAGCAGTGGAGAGAGAACGCAGCCCTGAGGAGCTCCAGTGCTGATTGTACGAGTGCTGGATGTGTATTTTCCCAGCCTCACTAGCTGCTGCCTGTCTGTCAAGAAGCTGTTGATCCACTGACAAATGGAGGTGGGCACGGAGAGCTGAGTTAGTTTGGGCAGGAGGATGTTTGGAAGTTTTTGGTGGAGGTTTTGGTGTGGATGACTGCATTGTTCGGATCTTTTTAAATTCTCAGCCATCCGAATAGGCTAGTGACAGGTAGCACACATGGCACGACTCGTGTTTGTCATTAATCTTGTATTTTGTTTTATTTATACAACCTACCACAGGTCATAAACCTGAAATAAGAAATAAACAGCGTTACAAATATGTCCATTTAATATATAATGCAAACAAGCAAACATGAAGTAGTTACAATAAAATAACTAGACTATTTCTGCTGTAAATAAGAATACACCATCATATAATCTCCTATTCAGTCTTACACAGCTGTAACAAAACAACAAACAAACAACATATAACACAATACACAAAACCCAACATAAACAGAGTATAACTATCACACGAGTCAGCCGGCAAAGTGTATTAATCATTACAACGCTTCAATTTAATGCTCCACCAAATGAATGCAACACCGTCCGCTACACTAGTTTACTCAACCGATCCAGTGTTCGAACAACCGAAACATATCACAAACCGAGAGAACTGAACAGTACACACGCTAACTTAACTATAAATTAAGTCTCTCAGCACGGACTAAGCACAGCCAATGACGACAATTACACAAGTACGAAAGTTTAAACATTCCTAAATTGAAGTACAGCAAACCGTAACTCAATATAAAAACTTCAAACGATCACAAATTCGCTACATACCAACAGGCTGTGTGCTCCTGATGATGATGGGTGGTAAGCCAACAATGCTTTCTACGTTTTTTATAAAGCTTATAGCGTAACTGCGCATGCTCACACCTAAGTGACCATCACGCAATAAACTAATCATTGTGAAATAAATATAATTCACTTGTATAAATCCTACTATTCCCAATATTTTAAGCAGACTTTTTTATAACCATGAATTTTACCAATATATTTTTTCCTAGTGATCCAAAGAACCGAACATGCATCATCCACAGATCTGTTTGCTCTGTAGGCAAACTGCAGGGGGTCCAGTGATGTCCTTCAGGTGGGCCAGCACCAGTTTTTCAAAAGACTTCATGACCACAGATGTTAGAGCCACATGCCTGTAGTCATTTAGTCCTGTAATTTTGGGTTTCTTTAGGATGGGGATGATGGTGGAGCGTTTAAAGCATGAAGGGACTTCGCTCAGCTCCAGTGGTCTGTTGGAGATTTGTGTGAAGATGGGGGCCAGCTGGTCAGCACAGGATTTCAGACAGACTGGAGTAACACAATCTGGGCCTAGTGCTTTTTTCCTTTTCTGCTTCTGGAAGACCTGGCGCACCTCATCTTCGCTGATCTGAATTGCAGCTGTGGGGGAAAGGGGGGTTGCAGGAGGTGTGAATGGTGTGAATGGTTGTGTAGAGAGGTGTTCAGGGTGGGTGTGGGGTGATTTTTTCAAACCTGCAGTAAAACTCATTCAGATCGTCTGTCAGTTGTTGATTCTCCAGGATGCTGGGGGACGGTGTCTTGTAGTTTGTGATCTCCTTCAGACCTTTCCACACTGATGCTGAGTCACTGGAGGTGAACTGAGTCCTTAGTTTTTGAGAATAATTCCTCTTTGCCACTCTGATCTCCTTTTCCAGTATGTATATGGCCTGTTTATAAAAGACATTGTCCCCCTTCCTGTAAGCATCTTCTTTGGCCTGACGGAGCGGTCTGAGTTTTGCAGTAAACCACGGTTTGTCGTTGTTGTAAGTTAGATGAGTCCTGGTAGGAATGCACATATCTTCACAGAAACTGATATATGATGTTACAGTCTCTGTGAGCTCATCCAGATCAGTGGCAGCAGTTTCAAAAACACTCCAATCAGTGAGGTCAAAACAAGCTTGTAAATCCTGCCAGTAGGTCGGTATAAGATGAACCAAATAATGATCAGAGAGTCTGAAAGCTGCCCGTGGAACAGAGTGATATGCATTCTTTATTGTGGTGTAACAGTAATCCAATATATTACTGTCTCTGGTGGGACATGTGATATGCTGTCTGTATTTTGGCAGTTCACGGGAGAGATTGGTTTTATTAAAGTCCCCGAGAATGATTAAAACAGAGACTGGGTGTTGTTGTTCTGTGTCTGTGATCTGATCAGCGAGTTTCTGTAAAGCTGAGCTCACGTGCGCTTGTGCAGGAATGTAAACACTCACGAGAATGAACGAGTGAAATTCCCGCAGCAAGTAGAAAGGCTTGCAGTTAATAAAGAGCACTTCTAGATCTAAACAGCACATCTTCTTTAACACTGCTACATCTGATTGACTCAATGATGTAAAAGCATGTCCCGCCACCTCGCAATTTCCCCATTGATTCTGCGTCGTGATCTGCTCTAAACAGCTGAAAGCCCAGCAGATTTTACGCGCAATCAAAGAAACCTCAAAATTTACGTGAAACACAGAGCTTCAGAGTTTGAAAAATCCTTATTTGTCCGGGAGAGCAGAAGAAGTTTGTCCGTTTTGTTGGGTAGACAGTGGAGATTTGCCAGATGAATACTAGGCAGTGCTGTTCGAAATCTGCGCTGCCTGAGCTTCACGAGGGCGCCGGCTCGTGCCCTCCTCTGCACGTCCTGAAGCGTCTGAATAGCGCCGCTGCTCCACCGACTACAATGTTCAGTAAAACATCCGAATAATCGAAAACCGGTGAAATATTGGATGGTGTGTACTGCCGAATGTCCAGCAATTCGTCTCTGGTGAAACTGATTGCAGGAATATAACTAGCACCTTGGATATTGGATACACCACTGGAGATAACCTAAAAATAACTTACAGTATATAAAATGTTCTGTAATGGCTATTTTTACGTTCTTTTTAGGTATTTTATAACCAAAAACTTCCCCAAAACATTCTGGGTGCCAGAAATTGGTAGCTGGGTCTGTGTGTCATACAAATAAAACCTTTGTGCAAAAGATTTAAATAAAGTTTGCCATTAGCGTGTTGATGAGCTCACAGCACTGTAATCCAATATGCAATATTGAACATAGTAAATAGTAATAGAAAAATAGTTTGTTTGGAAAATAGTTTGTAATACATTGTTTATAGTTTTATAAATGTTTATAACAAACATTTCTGTCACTTTGTCTGCAATCTTGAATTCACTTTGCCACTGTGCTTGTTGCAGTGCATTTCGGGATCTTGGTGAGGGATACATGCATTGCTACTTAAGAAATAAGGTATCTTAGAAGGCGTCATTATTTTGAACAGCCTTTTCCAAACATTGGGAACTTACTTCATTCCTGGAGTGCATTATTTTAGTTTGTCTCAGTCAAGTTGTAGAAACAAAATCAAGTGATGTCTTCCATCCTAACCACCAGCAGAGTAACATAACATTTTTTAGTTCTGAACCGTTTGTGCCTTGTAGCTCCACCCACATGGTAAACTCTCATTGGTCCAAAATCCCACTTCAAACGTCTTCTGACTGTGATTGAGTCACATTGCACTGGAGGGTTGCCAAGTTTGCTACTTTTATACTGTTGCCGTGGGTTGTTTTTAGTGTAATCTCCCCGGCATGTGATTTGGATGCAGTGGACCCCCTGACGAATGGGAAAACATGGTTGGGCCAGTTCTGATTAGCAATTGGGCTGGTTTTGTTTCGCAGACCTGGCAACCCTGCGGTACAGCATTTAGGTTCTCAGTACACTGTAGGTTGTGTCTTACCTGGTTAGGGCAGGTATAATGGTCACCTGCTATCTCTATATGCTATTACTATCTCCAGCTTTCTGACGTGCCATCGTCCTCCTATCTGGCAGCGCTGCTTTTCATTTGGCTGTCAGACACGGCCTATCCCAGGACACAGTATGGTTCTCACATACTTATATGTGTCTCATCCTCTCCAGATATTTTTAAACCTTCTTACACTTGACTCCTCAAAACTACTTTCCATTCCGCTTTAAGCACATTAATATTGCCTTCACAGATCTCCAATCTCCACTTATCCCTTTGAATTCCAGCTCCTTCCTAAAAGCTTAGTGGCCCTGCGTCTGAAGGCGCACAGACTACCTTGTCATCACCAAATTAAGAAATAATCATGACCCAATTCGGACAATATGGCTCTCAGATGGTGTTTGTGAATGTTTTTCATAAGGAATGAAGAAGATTGTTGATAAACAAACTTGAAATTGGCTTTACAAAGCCTAAAAGCACACACTTAGCAAATATGGGTGGCACTAATTGGTGTCCGATTACTATTTTTAAAGCAATAAAGGCACAAATCACAAGTTCTTCAAAGTGAGAACTGGGAATATGCTAATAAACTATCCTCTACCACAAATTACCTCAAATAATTAAGTTAGCAACAGTGACATAATCTATCAAATATAGTCAAGTAATGGGGGAAAAAAAAAATATTTATTTTAATTAATTATTAGTTAGTTAGTTAGTAGTACTTTATTGTTCAGCCTAAGCTGAAAATTGATCTTTGGTCTCGCCATACAATCACAAAACAATTAACAATACACAACATCCAATAAATACATCTAACCATACACACAACATCCACAATAACAAAATTAAAATATACAATCCTACCTCTTATTCAAAAGACTTATTGCATTTGGTACGAAGGTTTGTTTATATATTGCTTTCATTGCTTTTGGTGTTCTATAACGACGACGTGATGGTAATAATTTATTAACAGGGTATTTTGGTTACCAATTTTATTTTTATTTTTATATATTTATTTATTTATTCATTTATTTATTTATTTGTGGCTCTTTTGCATCCCATCATGCAAGATTTTAGCACTATTTAAAGAAAACAGATCTTTTTCCTTTTCCTTTTTTTTTTTTTTTTTTTTTTACATGGAAGTCAATGGCTACCATCTACTGTTTGGTAACAAACATTCTACAAAATAACGTAGGTCTTTTTTTAGCGCTTTTGTTTTTAGTAAATAGTGAAAACAAATTCAGATTCCAATTTTGTTAACAGAATAATAAAATAAAATAAAATAAAATAAAATAAAATAAAATAAAATAAAACTACACACCTCATAAAATATAAAATATACATGTACTTTTGTATAAAGAAAAAAAAAATTAACACTTTTTTAAAAGAGTTTCAAGCATATTTTGTACCTTTTTTACTGCAAAGTGCCTGATGCAAAACATGACAGCAAATAGCTGAATGGATTCCATGACATCAAATGTACAAGGTCGCATTGGCACCAAATAAATGGCATAGCAAGAGTTTTTATCACAATGTTACATATCAAGACTTAAAAAAATAACTCTCAGTCCTTCCTAAATGGCTTCTATCAGTCCAATCTGAAAATAATAACTCCTTAGTGTTTTTATCACGCCCCCTCAAGCGCTATCAGCTCATTTGTCTTTCGAAGTGTCTCTTTTTTCAAATGCCCTGTTTGCATTGCCAATTGATAAGAGTTGAAGGAAAATGGGTGTAGCTCTCTTTGCATTTGCAGAGTAGGTAAATGAACAGCATGGACCCTTATCAAAGCACCTGATGGGAGTTCAAACAGACTGCCCAGCCTTCAAAACCACAACAACACGGGGACAGAGTGGAAATTAATTGCGAGCTGGCGGTGTGGATACAGCGTGGGGGGGGGGGGGGGGGGGACTCGAAATGCAACAGCTCATCGAGTGGGTGAGGATTGAGATGGATTTCTATGTGAACAAACAAGTGTGTGATATTTATAAACATATACATTTTCCATTATGGCTGGCAACAAAAAGCGTTCCTCAGTGTATTAGGCATGAATAGCAGGGATTAGGAAGAGCAGTGCAGGTTGGGAGGGTTAGGAGATAACTGCTGCTTCATTAAACACACATCCAGACCCCCGTTCCACATCAAGTAACGTTTAACTGAAACACCAAGCTCAATTTCCATAAGAAAAAGCCCCAGTTTCATGCAGGTAGGGTGAGAGCAACCCCCAACCCAGACGCCAAGCCGCCCCCAAACCCACTCGTATCACCTTCATGAATTCTTTGCACTTTAAACACGGCGAAGATTCGCGAAAAGCTTCAATTATGTCTGTAGCAAACTCACTTGATGCATTTATTAAGTAGTAATTTTGTTATACAAGGCTAAATGAAAAAAAGAGAAGTCTTCGGCTGACATAAAAGCTAGCTGACATTCTTTTCTTTTCATCTAATCCAAATAGATGAGAGATGGGCTTTGCTTAAAAGTATGGATTTTTTGTTTACGTGCGACTAAAAGCACTGCAATTTTTTAAAGATTTGTGCCATCGCTGCACTAACAATATAATCATATATTCCCAAGCAAAAACGCATTCCTAGTTCTAAGAGGAGTATTTCTTTGGCATATTAGGATTTTTAATCGCCTAATACTCTCCTGCAAATCCTTGAGAATGGTTTAATTGCATCTTAGAAATACGGTCCCAAAGAGGTTCTTGAAAACATAACCTTAACCCATTGAAGTTCATAGTGGGAACCGCTTATCTGCAGCATGTGACATTTCCCCCCGTATTAGTCAATATTTAAGAGATATGCCTTAATTAAACAGGCAGAAAAAAAAAAAAACATAGGTGATGATAACAGCATGTCTATGTATTATATATTTCGGGCATCTGCACTCCTTTATAGTAGTATAGTAGTCACTTTTTAAACTCCTTCAAACACTTTAAACAATTGATTTCGCTTTGTCAGTTCTTCTCATGAATGTGCATGCAAAAGTTTAACAAATAGATGTGTTTTGGAAAGGCTGATTTTGGTTACATTGGTTGTGTTGGGGTTACACCACATTGGTTTCCATGCAATTCACCAAAAATCAGTAAAAAAATAAATAAATAAAATAAAACACACATAGTCAGAGCAAAACAGTGCTGGGTACTAACTGATTACATGAAATCTGGATTACGCAATCAGATTCCAAAAATGTTTGTACTTGTGATTAGATTATATTACATTTTAAAATACTTGTAATCAGACTACAGTTATTTTTTATTGATTACATATTACATATTATTCACACATAATTAACAAATTATTCATACTTTACTGATTCTCTGTCATGGTTATGGACATATATCTGTGTTTTTCCCCTCCATGTGCCTGCCCTGACCCAGTTTCCTATGTGTTTGATTGTTAATTTGATTCCAGGTGGTTCTCGTTGTTCCCAAATTAAGTTTTGTACTTAAGTTCGAGTCTGTTCAGTCTGTGTTTGTCGTGTCTACTATGTTGTGTTCGTGTGTCATCTCCAGTTCCCTGTGTGGATATACCCGGTGTTTTAGGATTTATTAAAGACTATTTATATTATCCACAGCTCTGTGTTCCTTCCGGCAGCGATCGTGACGAAGACCCGACCAAAAACGTTTTTTCTTTTTTTTTTTTCTACAGTGTTGTTTGTTTACATTGTGTGTTTATATGGATTTTTATATCCATTTTTATATCCTCTCTCCTGTCTGGAGTACCTTCCTCTCCTGCTGGAGCAGGGGGAGAGATCACTCGAGGGCCATCCCAGACTGTTCCTGGTCCTAGCTGCTCTAACCAGCTACCCAGACGGCGTCCCCTGTGCGTTCTATGATGCCAGTTTAAACATCTTGTGCAGAGCGCTGTCGTCCAAAAATGGTCCTTGCAGCATTTGTGGAGTGGACACAGATCCCCGTTCACCCTCTGTTCCTAGGGGGATCTCGCCAGTGCCACTACTTGTCTATTCTTGTGGACCTGCCTACACCTCAGTCGCCGGCACCATCTGCTCCACCTTGGCCCTCTGGATCCTCCCCGTCGCCCTGGCTCATTGGCTCTCCGTCTCCACCTCAGGCTCCTCCACTGCCATTGGTTGGCCCCCTGGAGTCGTCAGCCCTTCCTCCACCATGGCTCCTCCCTCTATCAGCTCCATCTTGGGTCGCCATCATGGCTGTGGCTTGGGTCCTGCTTGGCTCCTCCTGCTCCAAGCCCTTCCTGTTGTCTCCCTGGCTCCTCCCTCCGTCGTCACCTCCCTGGACTCTGTCTACCAGCCCCCTCCCGGGTGTCCGTCCTCCTTCTGAGCCTACTCCCAGTTCCCACCCGTACACCCATCCCCCAACCCGTTTCTACGCCGCGAGGACGTTTTAGCTCTACCCTTTTGGTACCCTTTGGTACCCCTTCCTGGAAGGGGGTGATATGTCAGGGTTATGGATATGTATCTGTGTGTTTTTCCCCTCCATGTGCCTCCCCTGACACAGTTTCCTGTGTGTTTGATTGTATTGTTTGATTTGCTTGTTATTCCCAAATTAAGTTGTGTACTTAAGTTTGAGTCTGTTCAGTCTGTTTTTGTCAGGTCTACTATGTTGAATTGTGTTGCAGCTTACTTTAACCCACACTTGATTATTAAACAGTTTAAAACACTGGTTAAACTACTTATTTCTGCTTTTAATTTTGTGACTTGTTTGATTTACTTGGAAGGAAAGGTGTAACACACTCTAGAAGAGAAGAGTTGTTGATGTTTCGGCCATTCTAAAGGCCTTCATCAGACATCAAGAATTTCTTTTCTTTTTTATTTTAGGGTCATGAGTGTGCATGCAAAGTTTATAGAAACATGTATAGATTTATATAGAAACATATAAATTATATTTTGGAAACTTGACTCCGCATTGTTTTCCATGCAATTCACCAAAAATCAACATCTGAAAAACAACAGAGTCACTAAAAAACACAAAACCTACATATTATATCCGTCAAACACTAAACACTTTTGAAAACCACTGAGGCTTGAGTCAAGAGTGATATTATAGTTATAGTTTCTGCTATTGCAGAGTGATACAAATCAGTCATTTCTGTGGTTCTGTTTTAGTTAAGACACTGGCTTAAAAGGTAGCTGTCTATCTCGGCATCATACAGTAAAGCAGCTCACTTTGTTTTGTAATGGTGAACCTCTGAAACCTTTTTACTGTGTTTAAAAAAGATCTCATTTGAATTTATGAAACACAATAATAACAATAATCTTGCAACTACGCAAAGCAAACTTGGTTGCATGGTAATTTTTGTAAGGGGAGCCTTGAGCAGCCATATGAATTGCTGATTTCATACAATATGTGATGAATGAGTGTCTAAGCAGTTCTTTCTGTCATTGCTTACACATAACCAAACCAATTCCTATCCAGTTAGCCACCAAAAATAAAAATAATAATAAAAAAAATACATAAAAATTTCAATTAAGGCCAAACTTTAACAGCAACAGAGCTACAGAGCTAGAGAACCAGGTTAATGTGAATTATGTGAAGATTAACTTTCAAAAGCACATTAATCATAATAGATTATCGACTTACATTTCCAAATATGGAGCTTTTGTTTGCTTTACAGCTGTTTTATTGCTCTGATTTAGTTTTGTATTTAAAAGGATTACTGCCTTAAAACAGTTGAGTTGAAGCAAATAAAAGAATTGTGTGTGTGTGTGTGTGTGTGTGTGTGTGTGTGTGTTTCCATACAGTTGAAGTAAATGGTAACCAAAATTGCTATTATTGGTTACTAACATTCTTCAAAATATCTTAACATTTGAACATCAACTATTCTGTTTATATTTGTATAAACATTTATGCCATTTTAGCAAACAACATAGCAGTGATTAGAAAAAAAAAATCATGCATTTCTTGTATACCCCTGAGCTTTGACTGCTTGAATTTTGGTAAAAGGAGACAACAAATATGAAATGGGAAAGCTGTTATAAAACTGGTCACCTGTGCATGAAGAACTAGTTCAGAAACGTGAAGAATTCACGTTTTAAGTGCAAAATAAGACTACTGAACTATTGTATTTTCATCTATTCAGAAATGTGTTCAAAATTCATTTCACTTAACCTGTTGCTTTTACGCAATTCCAGGCATGTACTGGTGAGATTGAAAACTGGACAAAAGAAACTAGTTGTGAGTGAGAAGTACAGACAGCTCAATAGGAGGAAATAAGACACCTTTCTCAATAATTTGGGAAGCCAAATACGATCTGGCTGTCAGGACGTGGCGATGCACAAACCAAGATGCAAAGTTGTAATCTATGTCAAAACAGCCGTTACAGCGAGTGGCGTGGAGGAGCATTTGGGGAGGTTAAAGTCTGTAGGAGAGGGGGAAATGTCATTTGGTTTGGAGGAAGAAAGACATGTCATTCAGTGCTAGACTATCCTTTCCAATCGTCAGATGAAATGCCAGTTTTGCTCCAGGACAGCATTTAAGCTGACAGAGGAAGCCTTGTTTGAGGCCGTTACCTCAGGGCTGGCGCAGACTGCAGCTTCCGTGGGCTTGCTGGGTTTGTGAAGAAACGTGCCTTGATTCTTTTAGTTTGCCCTACTTGATCATCATTATATCTCTTCTGATCTCTTAACTTCTTCAAAACATATTTAAAAAGACAACTAAAACTAATTTAAATACTGAAATTTTGAATAGAGTGTAACATAATTCGTCTATGATATGTAATTGTTGTTTTAACAATATGTGAGCTGACACTGCATCACTGCATGATGAAGCCTATTAGAATGCCGCTATAATTCAAGTTATGAAAGCAAAAAATATCCCTGTATGGGTTTTTATTATTACGATATGACACAGTTCTGTAATATCGCACAAGAAAGAGTGCTGTTTTCTTGAATATTAGCACGTGAGCTATAAAGTTCAAACTTTATACAGCTGTTCAAAATACAAGAATTTAATATTGAGTGAGTTACATTTTATCTGTTTTTGCTGTTTCGCTAATGAAGATTCATTAACCGTTCTCGATTAATGAAGACGATGCAGAACATTTGTGTGTCACAGAGCAACACTTGACTGACTCTGTTTTTAAATGAATCATTTGAGTCAGTGATTCAATGACCCATTCATAAAGACAGTAATTTGCTAATTTCTTAATGAATCAACTGTTTAGAACAAATCGTTTGAATGAATGGGGAACATAGGGAACACTTTCACCCTCATTCCTGGTCACATGAATTCCCGTTAAAACATCTGCCAAACAATGATACATGTAACTGCATCTTTAGCTTCACCAAACAGAATTGCTTAATGCCGTGTTTGCAAAAAACAACAGGTTTGTCGAACACTCCCCCCATCTATCATTGGTCAGACAAACAGACAGCCCCGCCCTAAACTCATGCTATTGGTTGAGCCATTGCTGCTTTGGACTGACTACGCTACTCAAACAGACAGATCCAAACCACTTTCATAGTACTTGTAAATTTCTTAAAATTGTCATATTAAACACACATACAAGAAAGCATTTTAACGTTGAATAAAAACAGGGTTTGACCCAAGAAAGAGATGGACTTCATACACAGATTATTTAGTCTTGTCTCTTGGGACACTTTGAAAGTCACACTGGATAGTAAACATGGCTGTCAAACCCAAACACTGAGTGAATGTAGCCAAACAGTTCATGAAGGTCATCAGTGTCACACTGTACAGCTAAAATAGTGTTTCACATTTTATAACTAAGTAAATGTATTTATCTGCTTCTTTGTGATTTATTAACCAGGAAAATTCAGCTTCTCAGACCTCTTCTTTAGAAATGATAGATACTGCACTTTTGAACTACTAATATTTGTGTTTTAGATTTGGACTTGTCTGCATTGATTTAACAAATGGTAATTCATAAGCCTTTTAAACAACTGAACAATTTAAGCAACTAAGTTAAACAACTAAATAAAACTCACTCCCACAATGTGTGGTTGCCATAGAGTTGTTATGCAGTTGCTAAGGTATTCTGAGTGTTTTATAGTGCCTTGTTTTGCAGTTTGCTAGGGTTTTCTGGGTGGTTGCTAGGGTGTTTTGGGCTGTTACTAGCAGTTGTTGCCTAATATCTTGAGAGCGGTCTGGCTGATGACCAATATAATGCTGATATGATAGTTTTTTTTTATTATTTTTATTATTATTTTTTTATACTGGAACTGACATCAGGCTAAATTTCCACTTCTGTTAATCAGCCATTCTGATGATTTATTGGTATATAACTAGTATATTACTTAAAAGGCCAAAGTCAAAAGATTCGATCTCACTCTCATATTTCTGGTCTCTAGAGTAAGACTAGGCTAGATGTAAAATGTGCTTTAATTTGTGTGCAGAATTAATACCTCTTGCACCATCTAGGCATAGTGCTATGTTTGAGACTAAATCTTACACCTAGTCAAAGGTAGGTGATAAGTGAAAAGTCATGATTTGCTCGGATGTTTTTAATTTTTAGGATTCATGTCTGTGAATCAATTATTACTGCAGACGTGAACTGTAATGTTTGGTCTTTACGGGCAGGTATCGGTCAAAAGATGTTAATTGCGAAGCTCGCTGTAGACTATACCACACTGCAGACAGTAATAGACCTAACACAAAATATATTATTTCTGTATGTAATGCAGTAAAATATTAGATATGATCTGGGATTATTAGAAGAAATGACCATTTGTCATCTTGCTTGGAGGAACAGTATTAATGCTTGGAAATATTCCACGTCTTTAAGTCTATTCATTTTTTTTGCCATCCTATAATCTCAGAAGGTTTTTTTGTTTTGTTACTTTTAATCAGAAATAAAGTATCAACTTTCAGATTCTTTCAATCTTATCACAAAATCCAAACTATAAAGATGTTTTTGATGCTCTTTTTTGAAGCTGGCATTTGCTATTGTGCCTCAGTTCAAGCGGCACATGAACAATCGTCTGATCCTCTTTACTACTAGTTATAGCAAAAAATAAACATGAATGAACATCAGAAAAGTGTTGAACGAAACAACTTATTGAAATGTATGATGTCTCATGTAATCACTAAATCTGTTTTTTAACCACAGAAAGACGTCAATAAAACACATAAAGTCACATTGACTTCAGGAAATACGTTCATTGTACATAAACTCGATAGTCAGCTAGAAAAAAATACTCTAGAGAGAAGTGTTGTATCACATTCATTATATTTTACTTCTCCTGTCACCTTCATTTTTAATGTTTTTTTTTTTTTTTTTTTTTTAGAAAAAAATCTGTCGTGAGAATGTGTTAGGAAATGTTTACTCAATGAAATCATGGCACGGTGCCTTCACTTGCTCTGACGTCTTTAGTATTTATCATAAACATTGCAAATCCCAGCATAGAACACAGAGTGAATGTCACTGCGGGCGGGAGTCACTGCGATCGTCTACGCCGGGCGTAGCTGCACCTAGTCGTAGTATTTATCATAAACATTGCAAATCCCAGCATAGGGCTTCAGTCTATGTTTTTTAGTTTTTTCCCACTGAATTTTTTTATCCTCCCCCAGGTGAAGCTTATAAATCCAGTCACTCAGAAAAGAAACCTCTTGTAAACAAGCCGCACATTTTGCAGTATCATTCATGTCTGTAGCACAAACGGAACCAATAAAGTTGTGTGTGTATGTGTGTGTACATGTTTTTCTATCCCGGTGGGGACTTAAACCTTTATGCAAACCGACTCATGGTGATGTCACAGTGTTGACCTAAATGGAGGTCACCATGGGGAAACAAGCTTATAAATCATGTGAAAAGGTTTTTTTTTTTTTTTTTTTGTTTTTTTTTTTTTTTTTTTTTTTTTTTTGAGAATGTAAGAATGCTGAAAGTGTCCAGTGAGGGGTAGGTTTAGGTGTAAAAGGTGATAGAAAATAAAAAGGTTTTTAGATAGGTTTTTATTAGAAAAATCATTACACCTATGGAGAGTCCCCACAAGGATAGTAAACTAGACGTGTGTGTAGGTGTGTGTGTGTTTTTATTTTGTTTTGTGTGTTTTGTTTTGTGCTTTTTTATTTTATTTATTTATTTATTTATTTGTTTGTTTGTTTGTTTGTTTATTAGTTGTTATTTTTTAGTTTTGTTTGTTTGGTGCTTTTATGTTTTATGTTTTTTTTTTGTGTTTTTTTATTTCTTTTGTTCAATTCAATTCAATTCAATTCTTTTTATTTCTTTTGTTCAATTCAATTCAATTCAATTCAATTTTTATGTTTTGTCAAGTTGTATTTGTACAGCACTTTGTGTTACAATTTACAAATCATTGCAAAATTCAACTTTCACCAAAAATTAAGTTTCTACAATTTTTACATAGTCAGCTTTCAGTGGTTTCTACTGTCAGTTTAGTAGTGCAGTGGTGACTGTCAGTAACAGCAATACGGCAGAAATGTTCGGAAAAATAAATTACGTGAGACGTAATCAAACAGATGATGAACACTATTAACAGCAATTATTATATGATGCAATCAAACTTATAGCAAAATTTGGTAGTTCTGTATGTTGTTTCAGGGTTAGCATCATCTGAGGTCCTCTGAGGGGTTGCCATCATCTCTTCTCTAGACGTTCTGGATCCAGACTGGAGCTTGTGTAAATCCTAGTTACCACGGGATGTAAATCCTGTGGCAAAACAGAGAAACAAATAGAGACATAATTAGCGTAGCTACTGTTCCAACCAAGTTAAATTAATTAGTTTAACCCAAGCTAAAGAATAATAATGTGCATTTGATCAGATATAACTGCAGTCCAAAATTATGAGATGCATTGTTTGAATGCTTAGCCAAACAGATGTTTTAATATAGATTTAAACAAAGAGCGTGTGTCTGAACCCCGAACATTATCAGGAAGGCTATTCCAGAGTTTGGGAGCCAAATGCGAAAAAGCTCTACCTCCTTTAGTGGACTTTGCTATCCTAGGTACTACCAAAAGTCCAGAGTTTGTAACCTTAGGGAGCGTGATGGATTGTAGCTTGGTAGAAGACTAGTTAGGTACGCAGGAGCTACACCATTAAGGGCCTTAAAGGTAAGTAATAATATCTTGTAACTGATACGGAACTTAATAGGTAGCCAGTGCAGAGACTGTAGTATTGGGGTAATATGATCATATTTTCTTGACCTGGTAAGGACTCTAGCCACTGCATTTTGTACATCCGTCAAAGTAAGTAATGTTGACAAAGTAAGTAACAGTATATCCGTCTAGCTGCAAATTGTAATCTACGAGATTCTGTGTAATGTTTTTTGGTCCAATAAGTAATATCTCTGTCTTATCCCAATTTAAGAGGAGAAAATTATTGGTCATCCAATATTTTACATTTTTAACACACTCTGTTAGCTTAGATAATTTTGAAGTTTCATCTGGTCTCATTGAGATATATAGTTGAGCATCATCAGCATAACAGTGGAAACTTATACCGTATTTTCTAATAATATTACCAAGGGACAACATGTTTATTGAAAATAGCAGAGGACCTAGGACAGATCCTTGTGGCACTCCATATTTTACTGGTGATAAATGAGATGACTCCCCATTTAAATAAACAAAGTGGTAGCGATCGGACAGGTAGGATCTAAAACCATCTTAAAGCCTGCCCTTGAATACCTGTATAGTTTTGTAATCGATCTAGAGTATGTCGTGATCTATGGTGTCGAACGCAGCACTAAGATCAAGTAAAACTAGCAATGAGATGCAGCCTCGGTCTGATGCAAGAAGCAATTCATTTGTAAGTTTAACAAGTGCAGTTTCTGTGCTACGGTGGGGCCTGAAACCTGACTGAAATTCTTCATAGAGATTTTTTTTTTTTTTTTTGCAGGAAGGAGCACAATTGAGCAGACACAAATTTTTCTAAAATTGTGTTTTTGTTTTGTTTGGTGGTTTGTTTTTTGTTTGTTTTTGGGTGTTTTTTTTAGTTTTTGTTTTGTTTGTTTTTTATTTTGTTTGTGCTTTTTATTTTATTCATTATTGTTTTATTTTGTTTTGTTTTATTTTTATTTTTATTTATTTTTTTTTTGTGTGAGTGGTGTTTTTTATTTATTTATTATAATTTTATTTTACTTTGTTTTTGTGTTTTTTTGTTGTTGTTTTTTTTGGTATGGGATGGGATGAGTTAGGCTACACACCAAACACTAATACTTAGGGCTATATGTTTATTGAACCCTAACTATGAGCAAAAGCACCACTCATTATTAGTATATGCATTTATCAAGTTTATTAGTATCTGTGGCATAGTGAGTCTGTCATTTTGGCGATACTGTGTGGCCTACTTACAGTGTGTGTCACACCTGCAGGGGCGAGTGAATCACCTCTGACTCACTCAGGTAAATGTCAAACATCCTCCAGGCAGAAATGCTAGCTAACGCTGAGTAATGACATCAATCCTTGTAATGAAATCAAACGAAAGTCTGCTGTGAAAAACATCACAGGAAAAGAGACAGCAAGTGAGGAGAGATGTATTTCATTACATTAGGGCTTAATCAACAACCTTAAAAAGGATCTTCTCATTTTTATGGCATGGGTGGAGTAATTCTTCCCCCAGCCTCCCTCCAATTATGGATAAACAGTGTCTGAATGCTGCTATTTCTGATCAAAGTGTTTCAGGTGGTGTCCATGCAGATAAATCAGGATTAGCAGCACATACTGATCAAATAATTGCCCTTCTTTTGAAATCCAGCGTTTGGAGGGAAAAGGATACTGCTAGTTTGCCATGGAGACCACAGTCCTGTATGAGCGCTAATACTGCTCCTCTAATTTGATTGGCCTTTTAATGATATTGATAAGTGCTAATCAAAAAAACAAAAAACAAAACAAAAAAAAAAAAACATTTCAGTGGCAACTCGTGATTAAATTCATAACAATTCTCCAATTAAAAATTTCATAATGAAAACCACACATAATGAATAACACACCATCGCATCAACATATAACCCAGCCTCATAGAGCAACAGCAGCTATGTCAAATGTATTTATTTTCCTTTATCAATCCTTAACTAATAGCTCATCTAACTGGGTTTCAAAAGTTTAGGATGATTAAGACACTACATTTCTCTAAGCCAAAACTTGTGGATATGCCTAAATTGATGAATCTTGTCAAAACACATCACACATCAGCTTTGAATTAAAAGGAAAATTAGAATCATTTAGCATTAAGTAAACCTATTTTAGGATCAGTAAGTTTTGTTTTGTATTTGTTGTTGTTGTTGTTTGTTTGCCATGTTTGTTTTGTGGTTTGCTCTGTGTTTTTGTGGGTTTTTGTTTTTGCATGTTTTTATTTGTTTTGCAGTTTTGTTTTGTTTTTCTTTTTTGTTTTGTTTTATTCTATTGTTTTTGTTTGTTTTGCTTTATTGTTTAGAGTTTTTTGTTTTGTTTTTGTTTTGTCTTTTGTGTTGATTTTGTTGTTCTTTTTTGTGTTGTGCAAATATTTACAAATTATTTAGCCTTTTTTTTTTTTTTTTTTACTGTATTTCAGTAAACACTATAATTTATTGACCTTTATATTAAAGGCAGTTCATTTATTTATTTATTTATTTATTTATTTATTTATTTATTTTGATAGGTACAAATCCTAAGAATTCTGAGGGTGCATGACTTTTTATTTATTTATTTATTTATTTATTTTTTAAGCAAAGCATATATCATTGAAACATTACAAATCCTAAGAATTCTGAGGGTGCATGACTTTTTTTTTTTTTTTTTTTTTTTTTTTTTACAATGTACTTCAATTGAGTAAAATTTTAAATAATTTTTAATAATGAAATACAAATGCAAGTATTATCAAATAAGATCAGTCTGTTTGCAAGTGATTTTGACTGGCAGAAATGGGAAGAACTGAGTCACTTAAGTTATTTTGAATGGTGTCTTCACAACACAAGCTGATTTGGAGGAGTTAATCATCCATTTGTCTATGTGCCGCCAGGGATGTAACCCCTAATCCAGCTCAGTGAGACCCCAGCCCCACGGGACGTCCCACATCCCAGCCAGAGTTACTTTGAGAAATGTACACAAAGCTGCATTTGCTTAAGATGCTGTCATGAGTGTGAGCACAGCGTGTGTGTGTGTGTGTGTGTGTGTGTGTGTGTGTGTGTGTGTGTGTGTGTGTGTGTGTGTGTGTGTGTGTGTGTGTGTGTGTGTGTGTGTGCTCTCCACACATCTGTGAGGACAATGTGGATGGGTCAGTGCTGCTTTGATCCCTCACTAAAACACACATCAACACAAACACACAAACAAACATTTGATGCCATCCCAGAAGAGCTCATGTGAAATATTAATCAATCGCATCAATACGGAGTTCTCAAGAATACACAGGAAGGCAACGCTTCTGAGTATATTACGTAATGCTTTTGCAGTTCTCAAGGCTCTTCATTTCGTTTCCATAGTGATATGGTTTATATCATTTCCCAAACTTAATATGTAACAGTTGATGTGGAGATTCAAGTTTTCAGGCCTCCTTTTATACCACAGACTTGAGAAATTAGTTTATTCAGTAATCCCAAAAAGTCTTTGGACACTTATGTTACACTTAATATATGAATGTCAAATAAGCAAAGAAACAGAAAAAAACTCCATAAATAAATCAATACATTTTATGTAAATAAATAAATTATTTTAAAATATGTAAATTAAAATAAATAAAATTCTATTATGTAAATAAACAAATAAAAAAAAACATTGAAATAGATAAACATTTATTTCATATACTGTAAATAAATACATTTAAATAAATAAATAAATAAATAATATTTTTATTTAAAATAAATGCATAAAAATATATATTTTCAATAAATACATACATAAATGAATACATAAATTTAGACAAACAAACACGTTTTTTTTTTTTTTTTTTTTAATTTTCTTTTCTACTCTGAAGAATTCTTTTGGGATGTGTGTGTATGATGAATGTGACAGATAGATGTATCAATAAACTGTATTAGTGAGCCAAAGTTTGACATTAAATGACAATATGACTTGTTTAGCAGTCTTTGGCAGAGGCAGTTTTGTCAATCACGGTAAACGATCCTCACTGCTGATAATGGTACACCTGCAGAACAAATGCTAGCATTGCACAGCATCATTTCTCCTTTACAATTCAGTTGCTAGGAGACTTTTGTTGACAAAGCAAACAGTGGCATTCCAGTTCTGTTTCCTGATGAATCAGTTTCAGTGGAGCGGCGTTATGGTCAGAAGAGACATCAAATAGAAGTATCCCGCCTCTCTTGCAGTTTGTTGCTTTTAGACATTGTAAGTAAAACGAAGTGTCCTAAAACTTGTGTATATATTACAGTAACACTTTCTTTTGATATTTATAAAAATCTCTAATCAGATACTTTGATCACTATAATATAAACACTTAAGTTTTTTGGACACTTAATTTCACTAACAATGGCTGAATGTCATTGCAATGGACACAAACTTGTTATCTGATCAGAGATGTAAAAAAAAAGAGTGTATATGAGTGTAAAAAAATAAATAATTAAACGTTTATATGACCAATTTTTTTTTTTTTTTTATAATTTTGTGTCCATTGCGATGACATTCAGACATTTTAAGTAGAATTAAGTGTTTAAAAACTTTTTTTTTTTTGCACTATACACATATGTGCATATATTGAGCACTTTTATTTCAATATTCCTAAATAAATAAATAAACTCTTACTCTAAGCCTACCCAGAATCATTTCAAATTAATTGGAAACAGCTTTGACTGTCAATTATAAGATGTAGTTTTCTAATGCAATAAGAAGTGTTAAAGCACGTTAAAACCCTCTCTTCACCATCTCCTTCCCCGCTGATGGAAACTTTTCAGAGATGAACAATACCCAATTACACATTGAGATAAACACATCAAATGCCTACTTCAATTGTTTCAGAAACAGATTGGAATGAAATTAGAATGAAATTGCTGCTTTATACGACTTTTCTGCCTTCAAAAAATGACTCACTCCGCCACAATGACAGGGCTGTTTAATTTTGTAAATACACAATGGTTCTTTGTCTCTTTTGTTGCTTTTGACTTTCAAAAGCGCACTAAAATTGTCTTTTTCTTCTCTTTTTTGGGGGCTAAATGCATTATTAATGAGCGGTGGCCTACGTTTACATCATAGGAAACACTCGAATGTCATAAAAGTGCAATTTTACTTGTTACAAAATGACTGACTAAATACCACATGTCAGTGTCATGTTTGAAGATGCGCCACATGATATCTTTGTCATCAAACAGCAGCGAATCATGCTTGAAGACAAGCAATGTGAACGACTGTCAAAACAGCGCTCACTCAGAGCAAAAGCTGGGAGTGAATGCTGTAATTTGCTGCAGAAATTAATTATCTTGATTAATCAAACTTGTGGAAAGTCCAGAGCTTGAACAAGGGAGGCAAGAGATGCTGATAGATCTCAAAAAGGCTAGTAGTTGAAAAACAGGCTAAATATTTTAAAAGTTTCGAGCATGTTTGGCTTTCTTTTATGTAACTGTGAGCAACAATTTTGTCTAACAAGAAATGAACTGAAATCTTGTACGTGATCTAAGTAGGGCTGTCAGTGGATAAAACATTTAGCCATGATTAATCTCAAAATTGTTTCTGATTAAACATGCTCAGTTTCTGAATTATGTTTCCCGTTATTGGTTTCAAACAGATTCCGATCAGTTTTTAGAAATCACAAGAACCGCATCCAATGATGAAAGAAGTGATGTTGTTAAACATAATTAGCCTAGCATGTTTTAACACGCTTTCTTTGACAGCTCTAGATAGCACAAATGTCTTCACAATGTAACTCAAAAACCCATGATGGGTTTATAGTCTCTGGAAGAAAAGTGTCGGATGGTTCATGAAGCCAAAGGGCATCACATTACATCTACACAATCCCTTATCCAATGATCAAAGAGTGATGGAGAGGAAACAGTCAATCCAACTGATCAATCAATCTCTTCTAATCCACATGTTCATGCAAGAGCACAAGACTCAAGCTTTTACTCCGCTACTTGCACCGAGAGCAAGAGTAAAAGAAAAGACAGCTATTGAAAATCACAGTGCATGTGCCACAAAACCCACAAGTGTGTCTGTCAATTTTCAGCCCGACACAAAGATAAAGAGAACAATTGGGCCTGGCAATAAGTTCAGCGCAAGGGAAACAATGGCAGAGAGCCCGTGCCGCACTTTCAGTGTGGCTGTGTACCACTGACCAGATACCATCTCTAAACTTCTCAACGGGGAAGGGGGTGGATGTTTTTTTTTTTTTTCAGTTTGGTAAAAACAGAAGTTCTTGATGTTTTCTAAGTCTTGGATGAATTGGTAATACTTAAGATTAGGAAACATATATTCACTATGAACATTTTTTAAGAGTTTTCCCTGCTTATTGATAATAGTAAGTAAAGTAGTTGTTGTAGTAGTTATGTTTAGGTATGGAGAAGGGTAAATGGATCTACAATATGGTCTTGCAGAATAAGGCATTAATATGTGCTTTATAAGTAATAATAACTGCCAATATGATAGCAATATGCATGCTAGTAATCAACTAGTTAATAGTGAGTAGTTATCCACGTTTCTTTAATTAAACAGTAGAGCTTAAATCTGAAACAGAAGAGCCTGGCGTTGGATTCATGGATTCGATTCCCACTTTTAAAATGTAAATTTGAACCTTAAATGCAGTGCACATCACATTGGATAAAATCCTAATGCATAAACATAATAATTTTTTACATGAATTTCCAATCTGATTTTATCTACGTTGGTGTAAAACATTAATATACTTTTACATATATTTAATGTTTTAGAATTTTACAATCACTTATAAGGAACTGCAAGACTATTCCGTGCAAAAAGCAATTCAGAATATTTTAACATACTAGAGAACAATGACAATGCATAACAGAGATAGAGAGAGAAAACTTTTTGTGGCTCAAACAGTAGGTCATGGGTTTGATTCCCAGGGAAAGCGAGAACTGATCAAATGTAAATGTGAACCTTGAATGCAATGGAAGCAGCTTTGGATAACATCATCTGCCAAATGCATAAAAAAGTACATTCTAGCATATTTACTAAATATTATGTTTTAGATTTACATTATATTTTAAGGTAATTTTAGGTTTTATCTACAGTGTCTTATCTGTTAGTGTAGTAATTTATCATTCTAAATTTAAATGACATGCTTACATAAAAATGTAAAAATCCATAAATCTTGCATCTGACTTGGCTTTACAATACACTTGCTGAATGCATTGATGAACAACTTCCCTGAAACTGGCATATACTTTTATCTTTTAAAAATCAAATGTATTTTTATTATTGGACCAAAAAAAAAAAAAAAAAAAAAGAATGAAGCCAACTACAAACAAATAAAAAGAGAACGTTCTCATCATTTTAGAGTGGAAACTGGTCTTGAGAGTGTAGCTAGAAACTAGTCTTATTAGCAAAAACAGGGTTTAATTAATTTCCAATGGCACTTTTCAGAGCGTTTCAGAGCACTGGAGTGGAAAGCAGTTGGAGTGGCCAGTGCTTGGCAACCGGGCTAATCTATGACCTCATTTGAGAGTCTGACATCAGCCTATAGGCATCTAGAGGAGGTTCTTAGCCAGGGTCCTCCAGTGTTTGGAGTTCAATCGTTGAAGGATATGTAGCATCAACACTACAAGCACTGGGGATCTGAAGTGTTCACAAGAACCATTCCTCATTATCGAAATTGGTTACCACTCTCTCATTCACTCTTTCGACCAATACATTTTTAATATCTCAAACGTTTCTTTTTGAGAAGTTCTAAAAGAAATTAAAAACTTGCGACAATTATCTCTTTTTTTATTATTGAAAAAAAAAACATAAACAAAAAACATGTCACTCAAGATTTTACAGGCATGCAATTAAAAATTCCAGTGTTTCTTTCTCTGGGGCCGAGTGCCTCCTGCAAGTGCCGTTGGTTATCTTTGTGTGTTCATGTAAGCGATCATGACACACAAAAGCAGTAAAATGGCAAACATGAATACTCCAGGAAGGAGGACTTTATTTTGTGGTGGAAACGTGCAGAAACAGTCTCCTCCTTGTTGTGGTGGGGCTGCTCTTATCACTTTTGTGGCCTACATGGCGAGAGGGACTCGATAAGAGGCGCACAAACACAGCCTTTCTTTCTGCGCGCAACATGAAACTTCCACGCTCTCGTATGAGTGGCAGGGACATCCTCAACAATTTACATTCCATTCACAGACCAGTACAAAATGGGAAGGAGTAAAATAAATCTGTCTGTGGATGAGCTGTTTTTTTGCAGAAGCAGAAATGTTAGATCAAGAGTTAATTTCTGAGCATTTTGCTTTTTGTTGAAAATGATGGAGTGAAGCAAAACTTTGCTTCAATGAAACTTTAACTGAATCTCTACCAAGGCCACATCTTAGAAAGTTTCCAAAACTTTGAAGGTTGAAGGCTTTACGGAAGAGTAAAAGGAATCTGTCTGTGAAAGAAATTATTTTTTTATTTTATTTTTTTTTGGAAGAAACATCAATGTATTTATTTTGTATTTAGTATTAAAAATTTCAAGTCAAGCATTAACCTCTAAAAACGTTCAAAAAGTGTACAAGTTGATTTAAATACCTCATAGTGAATGCATTTGATTAAAGCAAAAAAAAAAAAAAAAAAAAACATATATCAAGGCTGGATTTTGTGCAATAGGCTATTTCTTGTAGAAGCACAATGTTCAAATCCGATATTTTTGTCTAAAAACAAAGTGTAAACACATTTCACTTTCCTTTGTTGTTAACACGTTGTAGTGATGAAATTTCATTGGAAGCGAACACTTTCCATCAATAAGGCCATAAAGTTTTATCAAGGCCCCAACTTCCAAACGACCTGTTGCCGCTGAAGCAGGGCCTTTCCCTGCGCCCATGTCTGCACCCTTAAGGAACGGAGGCTCGCACATTTACTTTCCGAGAGCTGAATTTGTGTTTGTAAGGAAGGTTCCCGGGGCCTTTGTTTTCAGGCCTTGATGTGTGACCAGCAACCCACAGGCCTCCCCTTCACCTCCCGGCCCATTCTGCCCGCGTTCTGCCCACCCATACTGACACAGCAGGGGGAAGGGTTTCAGAGGAGCCTGCATCAAAAGCTCAAGGAGAAAAAATTGCTTTTCAGGGCTCTGATGTGTGGGAGTCGAATGAGGGGCCGAGCTCAAATCCGGTCTCCAGGCAACCGCGGGTGATATGCCGCGGGAATATCATTAAAGTTGGAAACTAAGCAGTCTCTCTGAATTAGTAAACCTAATCAGCACGGTTTTAAAGAGAGGGAACGGGAGGGGAACGCCGAAGAAAGGATGACACACCACACTTGAATCACGGTTGGTCTAGTTTGTTGGGGCTTGTTGAGTCGGTTGGGTTTTATCAAGTGAAATATTTCCAGAATATTTCGTTTCGAACAAATGCGAACAAACAATATAAATTTAGTTAAACGCCAACGAGCCGCTCACAGAAGCAGGTCGATGGTGAAATACGGTAACTGCCACGGCTGCAGCTGGCCTTCCATCACAAGATTAATAAGTTGCCGTTTCCAAGCCTACCAGATCCTAGTGGGAACCATCCGGTGCCTCTGTGAATTGTGGGTAACGGCCTCACCACAAGCTGGCCCGGGTTTACTGCCCTGTTTTGTCCTCTCCGTAAAGTGAAGAAAACATCTGTGACTAGAATGATGTCACTGAGAAAGTTTGGAAAACCTTGCTTTTTAAAACTGACGCATTTTAGTTTGAAACGCCAGGGATTTGTTTCAGTTTTACAGACCTGCAAAATAATTTAGAAAACTTTATTTGTTTTGTATTTTTAGTCATTAAATTAATAGCTGTGACATTTCACTTTACAGAAAAGAAACCCCAAATTTTACCATTTTATTTGTATCATTTAATGCTTTTGTACACAATGTTAATATTTAAATAAGCTCAAAAAGTATCACTAATTCAAATATGACAATCTTTTAAAGCATCTTTTGTTAATTAAGCAAACTCTGAGTGGGTTGTTAACAAAATAAATAAATAAAAAGCCCTGATCAATTAGTTTGTCCACTACTAAAGGCTATGCAGTGGTACTGCCCCCTAGTGACACGTTATACACTACTGAGGGACAATAACTGCCCCCCTACACACTTAGTAGGTGTGTAATATGAGTGAATTATTATTCTAAAACTCTTGTTTACATGCTGTAATAGGCTCGGGCACACATATGCTGATGTCAAACTCTGAAGTTGTAGCATTAAATAAATAATAACAGCCTGTCAATATACTAGATGTAGACTTTTTTAGTTGTAGTGGAGCAGTTACCACATAGACTCGACATGTTGAGCTGTTATGCTTATGTGGGAGATGTGGTTCAAGTCCATTCCATCCAATCTGCATCCCATTTACTACAAAAGTTACTTTACTAGAGAGAAAAAAAATAACAAGTGGTGCAATTTTATTAGATAATGTAGATAGATAGATAGATAGATAGATAGATAGATAGATAGATAGATAGATAGATAGATAGATAGATAGATAGATAGATAGATAGATTTTTTTTTTTTTTTGTATAGTTATTTTACGTGACCTCATTTCTTGTCAGGAAAAAACTTAATTAAAAGAAAAACACTTAATTTTGTATATTTTCATTATTTTGTATTGTTTGTTTGTCACACTTTAGTTTGGGGACCAATTCTCACCATTAACTATTAACTATGAATTTTGCTTCAATAAACTAATATATGCTGCTTATTAATAGTCAGTAAGGTAGTTAAGTTTAGGTATGGTGTTGGATTAAGGGATCTAGAATATGCTCATGCAGATTAATTCATTCATACGTGCTTTATAAGTACTAATCAATAGCCAAAATGCTAGTAATATGCATGCTAATGATCAGCTAGTTGATATTGAGATCTGGTCTCTAAACTAAACTGTCAGCATACAGTAGCACTTATCAATTATCTTCTTTGATTTCCTGTCATAAATAAAAAGCAGAAAATGTGCAAAAAATAAATGAAGTACTTAATATTGTATATATTTGTTATTGTGTATATATTATTCATGTTTATGTTTATAATTTTGCCAAGCTGATGATTGGCCCCTACTGAGGCTTGCTGTAGTGAATGCTGCTTTGTGTGCCAGTGTCCGTAAGTTCAAATGAATCCAAACTAGCTCTTAACATTTAAAACGGGCCTTTGATTCAGGTTTCATAGCACTGTAAGGAATACAGTGGGTGTAATGAAGCAGTACCCAGAGCAGATAAGAGCCTATATTATAGGTAATCACTACTCTAATGCAGCTTTAACACAAGAGGGAAGAAAAAAAAAACTGCTGGCTGATTATTGCATGGCCATTGTATTCTCTCAGCCTATAAGTACAAAACACACGTATTAGCCTTCATATTGGTAATAGGCAACAATTACGTCAAATTACTGGTGTCATAGTGGTGAAAAACTTTCCCTGCCTCAGATGCAGTGGTTAACTCTCAAAATAACTATAAGTCGCACAATATGATTGCCTTATAGCTCCAGCTTTCACGTAGCAAAAAGTCATCTATCAACAATATTCAAGGTAAAGCTGAACTTTTACTCCGTTCCAGTCGCTCTCATCTGGTCCTTTGACATCACCACTGGACAGGGTACAAGGCCTCTATGGTATCTGCTGATTGCCCACCGCACTGGAAAGACAAACCCTGCTCCCAGAAGAAAATTAGCGCATTTAGCTGTCAGCGCCAGTCTCGCTTTTCAATCCCAACCAGCTTTGAGAGAGCCCTGCTTTTTTCCTCTCCTCTGTCCTCTGGCTTTTCTTTTGCTGGAAACTTGATCTCTACATAGCTCAAAGATCAAGAAAAAAAGGTGTAAACTGCGTATAAAATGCGATAGTCCATCCCTCTATCAGATTCTTTAGATCTGGTGGAGGAGTTCGGGATATTTACTCTAACTTTGTAGTCAGTGAAACAAATGCAGGTGGTAACACACCAAAATACTGTAATATTTCAGTTAAAATATTTGAAAATTGTATCCAAACTGCATTTGATAGCTAAATTTTACAGATTTATCCAAAAACGTTAATTGACATCTCCGCAAAAAACATGACCAAAAATATGCAAGGTATAATAATTGGGAGCTGTATTAAATGCAGGTTCATTTTAGCTAGCAAAAACTTATTAGGGCGGCTTTTTTTATTGGCTAGCTAGCTAGTTAGCTTCAACCATATTCCATGGTATCATGGTACAAGCATATTATTATTATTATTATTATTATTAATGTGTAAGGGGGCATGAAAAAAATAGAAGCCTCATTGTAAAATCCTGTGAAGTACTTGCCATCATTTTGAAGTGTGTCAAGTGGATGAGGAAATTTTGAATGGTGCAAAACAATTAATTGATCAAAGGCTTAGGATGTTCCAATTCAACATGAAATATAAGCATTGGCGTACATACAATCAATGAGATGGATGGTTAGCGAGGGAAGGGCATAAAAAGTGAAGTGGAATGTATCTGCTATGTAGCTAGCTAGCTAAAAGTCTATTTTTTTTTTTTTTTTTTTTTGGATAGTAAACAATTTTGATACCATGTTGAGTCACAACTTGGTGTCCGATGTAAAATATGGGCCCTGAAGCAAAACTAGTCAAGAACTGTAGATATATAAATCATGGTACTGAATTATTACCACATTTCAAACATGACAACTCACAAATAGATTTAAAAGCATTTTATTGCTAAGAATGGTGTATAGTAAGGATTTATCTTTAGCGGATATAGACATGTGGCGCTGGGGTGGAGGCGGGCTAAAGAAAATTCTCATGGCTCGTAGTACTAAGCAAGTACATTTCCTAAAAGTATCCTTGGCCAACTGTGGTCGCAAGTTCTGTCGTTACTAACACAGTTAAATGATTCAGTGTTTCCTGAAACCACAGTACCAACAAACATTTAGAAACAGCATCATAAACTTATGTGGTCGGAGCTTAAACTCTTGACTCCACAGTATAATCAATCTTTGTTAGTTTGATAGTTTTGCATCGCTCACAGTGCAGTTATGCCACTGATTCTAATGGGAGTGGGAGTATCAGAGTGTGATAGTGTCAGAATGGTAATTTTTGGTAACTTTTTTGTTAGATTTGCCCCACTTGAAAATTAGTTATATTGTTGATTGTAATGGGAGTGTTATAATTTTGTTACAATGGTACTTTTTGGTTAGTTTTGCGTTGCTCAGAATGCAGTTATGCTACTGATTCTAATGACAGTGTTATAGTTTTGTTACAATTGTACTTTTTGGTACTTTTTTGTTAGTTTTGCACTGCTTGCAGTGCAGTTGTACCATTGATTCTAATGGGAGGGTTTTAGTTTTGTTACAATGGTTCTTTTTGGTATGTTTTTGTTAGTTTTGCTTCACTCAAAGTGCAGTCATACCATTGATTGTAATGGGAGTGTTATAATTTTGTTACAATGGTACTTTTTGGTACTTTTTTGTTAGTTTTGTGCCACTCACAGTGCAGTTGAGCCATTGATTTTAATGGGAGTGTTTTAGTTTTGTTACAGTGGTACTTTTTGGTATGTTTTTGTTAGTTTTGCATCGCTCACAGTGAAGTTATGCTACTGATTCTAATGGCATTTTTATAGTTTTGTTACAATAGTACTTTTTGGTACTTATTTGTAAGCTTTGCGTCGCTCACAGTGCAGTTGTACCATTGATTCTAATGGGAGTGTTTTAGTTTTTGTAAGCATGGTACTTTTGGGTACGTTTTTGCAAGTTTTGCACTCTTCATGGTGCAGTTTTACCATTGATTGTAATAGGAGTGTTCTAGCTTTGCTGTAGTGCTGATGAGCTACAAACAATAGCCCAGTAGCTGACACATGCTCTCGATTTTCACCTAGTTTTTAGTTCAGTATATCCTCTGTCGTCCAGTGTAAAGGGCCGTTCTCGTTGGACAGACTTTGCATAAACTGCAACACGTGAAGAGCAGCTGTGGTGGGTCCACAGGGATGTGTTCACCTGCTCTCCCGTCAGAACGGGACACTGGGAACCAGGTTGGCATGGCCAGTGTGTGATTATGTGCCTGAGAGAGCGCCTCTCTATGTGTGTGTGTAGGTGTGTCCGCGTCCCCACGGCCTGCCACAGGCCTGACCCAGATCACATTCGAGTCTCGCTCGCTCACACGGCACTTCTCGTCTATCCGTCGCCAAGGAAGCAGACGGGATGCGGGAACAACAAGTCATTTGTACCTGTAGAGGAGGACACTCCTGGGAAACAAACAGATGAGCCTCCCCCCTGAATAAAAGCCTTTCTCTCTGGGTAAACAGAACTGCATGAGAAACATACAAACTATCAGGAGCATCGCACTTAACCCTTTCACTGCTCAAGGGCTGGGGCAGCAGAGCATATCAGAGCTAATGCAGTTGTAGAGATAAAATAGGAACTATACCTTTACTTTAACTCGTTATCTACCACACAGATGCAACACGTGAGCTGTTACGACGAGACTTTTGAGTCTAGAACTACCGCATGCAGAAACACAGCTGAGTAAATCTGCCAATGTTGCTGGTGAAATCAAACAATTTTTGTATAAAAACATATCTTAATTTGGAACCAATCCTTAATCATAATCTTCCGAGAATCCGTAACATCCTACTAAAATTCCTATTATTATTTTGCTCTGAAGTTCAGTTCATCAAGCTGGATCTTAGTGGAAACTTTTACTTGTTTAATTGACTATAGAACTATAGAAAATAAAAGATGGAACTCACTTTTGTTCTGGCCATAATGTTAACGAAAGTCTTGATGATGTAATTTCCTGTTTGTCATGTGATACATTGTTTTTCTACTTCCTTTGACAAGCAAATAGGTTCCGGTAACAGGATTGAACAAAAGATGTGGGATGCAACATGGATGCATAATTGCAATTATGCAAAATAAATTAATAAATTAAAATGTTTTAATCCTATACTTCAATCACACCATACAAAAAAGGACAAATTTAACACTTATTTAAATCGTATTTGACATACAGTTAGGTCAACAAGATCGGACAAGAGAAAATGACATATAATTTTAATTTGAAACCACTTTTTAAAATGATTTGTATTTTAAGACAGCTTTGTTACACAACAAGCACATTGCAGATTTCTTAATATTTATTTAATTTTTTTTTTTTTTTTTTTAATGGGTAGGACAGAAAATGTCCTCTAATTCTGGAACATCCTGGACATGCATCAAAATTTTAAAATATGAACTAATAATTCGTTTTCTGTGATTAATCATAATTAATTTTTCCTAACACTAAAGCTTGTAATCATAAACATATCTACACACTGAATTCCTGTTTATATTGTAGATTCAACAAAAATGAAGTACGTTTTAAATATTTGTTTAATGGCTTTCCAAGTGCTATCAAGATCAATATTGTGGATATTGATACTGATACCTCTATAAAATGGATTATATATGAATTATAACAATTACAAAGCATGTTCAACCTAACAACTTTTACTTTTAAATAGACAATAAAAAATGCATTCATTATTTAAGCATTATTTAAGCAACAGAAATTATTTTCCAGTCCTAGTTTACAAATCAACACAATTGAACTCAGTTAATCGGGAGGTAACAAAATGATCACATCCAGAAGTTTGATGATTGTTAACAGAGCTAATGCAAAAGAAGGTTTTTCAACAGAAGACATACTTTGGTTGTAATTACAGTTCAAAAAAACTTTTCACATACAAGATGTATTTTACTCAAGTTGGATTGATTCGCAAATGTAACTCTGAATTTTGAATCGTTTGAGAAACTACATTTCCTGTGGCACCACAATCATCCCAAAGCCATGAATTACAGGACTCTGTCTGCAATAACCCATTACGTACCCGATGACACTTCTGTCCTTCTTACCCTCAGAAGTTCTCCCTCCACCGAACAATGACGGTCCTCCTATCAAACTGCAGCAGGACCACCACACATCTGCTCCCAAATACTCAAGACAATAAACAGTTCAAACCAGGCATTTACATCCAATTCAGCCCACTGTCTGACAAAACCAGAAATTAGCAACGTTCATCCAACTTTCCCAGAGTTGATGTTAGATCCCCATTATCTGAGGCCAAAGTTAATTAAAGTGGCAAAGTTGAAATCAATGGAGGATTTCTCCCACAAACTGATGGTCAGACATGAGTGATAGGCATGACAGGGAGATTACCAAGGGATACAAAACCTCCAACGGCCATGAGTAGCCGGTTCTGGATTACGCGAGAATCCAGAAAACGAGCCGGCGGCTAGTCAAAAGTCCTTCTTTCCCTCATAATGCGAGCACATCTTGTAATTCCACAGATCATTACCAACTTTCCAAAACTTAATTTTGCAATTACACATGCAATTAATTAATATCTGTGCTGTCATTACACCCCCCAATATATTTGCAGTTAAAATTAACATCACTTGAAATAAAGTGCTCAGAATGAGCCGTTTGGGGGGATGGGTATGGTAAAGATTGTTATTAATGGATTGTGCGGTTAATCTGGTAAGAAGCTGAGGGGCTACGTGAGAGAGAAGCGCTCTCTATCACGCTCAAGTGTCTAGTGGGATCTGAAGGCAGTTATTGAGCTGCATGGAAAGCTCCCAAAGGACAGATTAATAAAATCTGTGCGCCGAGAACGCAGAGCGTGTCTGAGGAGTCCGCCGTAATGACACACGCTGCCACCGCAGGTCCCGTGTCTGCTCTCTCAAACCCAAAATGATTCTTTTATGAAACTGCTCTTTTGGAACCTGAACCTTATATTAACTTAAAAGGTTCTCAAATGTTGTAGTAAAAAAATATTTTAAAACTATGGGTTTCTCCTATGGCATCAAGGGATATACAATAACTTTTTTATGATAGTTTTTTATTGTAAGTCACAAAATTGCAAACATCCTAATATTTATAATATATACATAACATGTGCATTCTTTTCACAAATTTTATATTATTATTATTTGAATTATATTGGTAAATGAGGAGCTTTTGAAGGCATTTAATTTAAGATGTAATTCCTGCAATAATTTTATGCAAAGTTGCTTTGAAGCAATGTGCATTTTACAAATGTACTTGACAACACAGCTATTATCTGGAACTCTATACTAATTAGAGGTAAATGAAATTCACAAAAATAGGATTTCAAACAAATCAGCACTTGCTGTAAAAGATCTTGAACATCTACAAGAGCATCTCTTGCAAAACATGAGAATTATTTAAAGTATAAATGTGCAATTGTTTTGAGCAAATATGAGAGCCTCTAAACATTGCTCCACCATTATACAATTATCTCATGCCACAGACTGCAAAGTTTATACATGCATTTAATACTAGTGATAAGATTTACAGATCTAAATATTCAAGTCTGTTTTTGTGACGAGATTATTATTTCTCATCCATGCACTTCAAACAAATGCAGTCTGAGTTGTTTTTAGGAGATGTTTTTAACAGTGGAGTGGTGAGGAGGACCAAACTCGCTCGTCCTTCTGTTGACAGGACAAATATCTTCAGCCGTATTTGATACCATTGACAGATAGCGCCCATGTTAGTGACATAAAGGAGGTGAGCGAACCGCACAATTTCTTTCTAACAAGTTCATGGACAGTTGAAGCCATTTTTGACAACAAACCTGAGCAAGCCTGCTATTAACCCTCCTCTGTTGCTAGATGATGTGTTTGACGGGATGAATAAATAATAAGGGTTAAGTTTTATAGCCTTTTGTGGTAGTAAAAGTAGCAGAGTGCTGGGAGAGTCAGGCTGAACACACTTTCTTCAAATGCAGACTTTGGTGAACAGCTTCGTGTCCATTATGATATGAAAAACTAAAACTAAAAGCCAAAAAACTCCAAAACTGCATGAAATTACGGGTGAATCAGAAAATCAAGATAGGTAGGTCTCTTCTCACGTCTCAGCATTTAAACTTATGTTAATTTCTCTGACAAACAGTTGCTATTCCTGAAAATATTATCCAGATTAAAATGCGTAAATGACAGTCAATCATCCTTGTAATACGTGGAGGTAATTAGTGACTGGGAAACCTAATTACTCTGCTGAAACCTGAGTCCTTCCTCTCGTATTTCCCTCGACATGGTTCATGGGATTGATCAAATGACGGCGATCAAACTCTTCATGCCTGCTCTCTCACAACGAGATTAGCTAGATCTGATAAACCCACCTGCTAGAAATGATTTTTTTTTTTTTTATACATGTATTTACTATTACAAGAATGTCTATATATTAGTAAAACCAATAATAATTGTAATAATAAGCAAACATACATGGTAAAATCATTGTGCTGAAATGTTGAATTGCTTTATGTATACATTTATATTTATTTAATAAGATTTAATTAAAGTGACTACATTAAAGGTTATAACAATGAAATCATTTTTAAAGGTCATTTATAATTAATATTTGTTTCTGCTTTGTCATTAAGGTACCTGCATTTTTTTATCTTCTTTTTACATTTCTTTTTGCTTTTTCATTACGGTTAGACTGATATATGTATTTTGTACAGTGATCAGACATACATACATATATTATTATTATTATTATAACTCCTGCAACTTAACACCTGCATTTTTTTTTTTTTTGCAAGTGTATGCAAATATGTACAACATATCAGTTGATTAAAGACAGAATTAATTAGCCTGCATAAAGCAGAAAGGCCTGTTGTGATTGAGAAATGGGTCAGTGACTGAAGGTGTCTAATGTGTTGTGGCAGCGGTGCTCAGCTGTTTGTTCATTGTTTCTGGCTCCAGTCCCCCGCGCTGTCTTCAGCCGTCACCCGCACGTCTCCAGCCTCCTTAAGTTTGCCGTGTGCATTGACCCGCTCCTGACCTCCAGTCATGATACAAACTAGTCCAAGGTAAATAATCTCTTATTACCCACAATGCCCCTCTCAGCTCAGGCCACCACCTCTGATGTTTGCCTAATCGATCTGAACACCCCAGAATGCACAGTAACGTTACAGCAGATATTAGGGGCTGAAAGAAAACACAAAGTTACTCCATCAGTGCAGTCCAGGAAAACACCACTACTATTGCATAAAGTTTCTATTACAGTACTTCTACTATTTTTACATTTATGAATTGTTCAAATTGGCAAATACCTGGTGTTCCCACCATCCTGAAGATGGCAGAATGATAAGAAGAGCGCTCGTTTGATCTGACGCGGCCGTGTGTCATTGGTGTGATGTGGTGAATCTATTAGAAAGTGTGTGAGATTACATTTCAGCATCTCTCTGAGTCTCCTTTCATCATGACCACACAGGAAATCACACTGTTGTGTGTGAGAAATGACAGTTTGCTTTGGGGCAATGAAAAGGACTGTAAAAGACAGCAGAACTACAGAATACCTGCAGATACACCACTGCTCAAAAAAAAAAAAAAAAAAAAAAACTTGGGATAATTACAAAATTTGAATGATTTTGTCTCCTCTGCTCACAGGAAAAAAAATAATGCAGTAAAATCAGTAATATTGTGTGTAATATAATAATTAGAGATGTTTCTTGAGCAGTAAATCATCATATTAGAATGATTTCTGAAGATCGTGTGATACTGAAGACTCGAGGAATGATGCTGAAAATTCAGCTTTGATCACAGAAATAAATTACATTTTAACAGAAATTCACATAGAAAACAGCTGTTTTAAATTGTAATTATACAGTATTTAAAAAAAATTTAAATGTGAAGAAAAAAAAACACCACTTCAGGGACAGAATGGAGGAATGTTGTTAAAACAAAGCTGAAGGATGAAGTGACTTAAATTACAAGATCCTATATACATTTTCCAAAATAACATACTTTACGTACCATGTATGAGAATAAATTAGCAAAACTGAAAGGTTATGCACATTTTTTTACATTTTTTTGAAATTCTCCTCCTATTCTCTCAAAGAATATATTGGGGGGGGGGGGGGGGCCGCCGACTACACTTAATACGTGTACCTTAAATAATATTGGAACAAGATAGAAACTTTACAGAGTAAGCACAAATTCCAAATAGACAAACTGATGCAGTCCATAAGGTTATTACTGAAGTATGAAAAATGGCATGAACAAAAACAGTAGATAATAGCAAAACAGAGCAAAGGAATTCAGCAGGCTAAGAAACTTGAATGAATGTAGGCATAACAGTAGACAACATACCAAAAACTGGTCATTGTCCAATGAAAAAACACAAAGTCTTTTGATGAAGGTTTTTTGTACTGCTGATGATGACGACGACGACGACGATGATGATGATGATGATGTTGATGAACAATCCACCCAACATTAAATGGTTGGCCTAATGCACACCTTCCACCACGTGCTCCCAAAACATTTCAGTTCTTGAATGATTAATCCCAAAATGTTCACAATAGGATGTGAAACGAAGGTCTCAGCACAGCAACACAACACCTTTCATCCAATGAAAATATGAGTAGCAAATAAACTACCAATATAAAAGAGTCCTTCTAAAATAAAATATACAAACTGAGTGTTAACTTGCTTACAATCACATACAAAATTAAAATGGCATTCATACAGACAATGACCTGAATGCAACTCTTCTGTGCTGAATATGTTTTCAATTTCATTTTGTGTCTGGTTTGTATTGAGAAGAAAAAGTCTCATTACAAGATAGAATTTCTAAGAAATCATTATTAAGTAGTTGGGTATAATATTATTTTTATTATTATTTTAAAGGTTGTAAAGCTATTTTTGTTTGGAAAATTATATTAATAATCCAAAACAGTAATCATTTAAAAAGAAAGAAAGGTCTAATAAAGGTGTTATTGCCTTTTACTCGATGGTTACACCACATGACAATTTATTCTAATTAAAATTTTGTTTTGGATCAACTAGGTGTTTTAATTTTTCATCATCATAAATGTACTTACTTGTCTACGTATAAATGCCATGAACAAGAAAGTTCTAATGTGATAATGCCAGTCTAGGTCTGACATACTTAACCAAACAATTTGTATTATTTATTAACAAATTATCCACCTCTTTTTCTTCACAAATATGCCAGTAAGTAGAATTCTCTCTGCCTGTGTTTTGGTTGTTTCCCCAGAATACCATAAAGGTAAAGTAGGGCAAATCTTGCTCTGTGATAATATGTCACCTTCTGCTCCGTGTCTGATTCAAAAATAAGACGTGGATGGTTGTTACCAAGACAACAGAGTCTCATTTTACCCCATAGCCCACTTCCAACCTGTTACCAAATTACTAAGTACCAGGGCAGAGCTTCAAAGAGCAGCGACTGATGCTGTTAATGTAATGAAACTGTACACTCATCTGTTTAAAACACGGCCTGTCAGCTTGGAGGTAAGATGGACCAATTACGCCTTTAGCCCTCCTGGCTAATATCAACATCTTGGCAGGTTTAAAGTTTTCTACTCCATCGTGTGTGCCTTCAAGCAAGGAAACATTAATGAAGACCTTTCTATGTTTGATTTTAAAGCTGTTTTTACTTGCATTTTTGAAGATTCCTTTTAATGCACCCCATCACTTGAAATCAAAATATCGGAATGCTGCTTCATTTTAGAATGTTATTTTTATTTTTACTGAGTCGTATTTTTCTAATGATTAGCTCTTAAATTACTATACTAAAAAAAAAAAAAAAAAATGGGGGATTTTTAATTAAGCAGGAAGTCAAGCAAATAAAATAATTATGGAAGTTTTGGGTTGAATAAAACTTTCTGTGGCATTACCTGAAATTACAATTAAATGGATCACCCAAAAATGAATTGTCATCATTTACTCAACCTCATGTCATTCCAAACTTGTATGCTTTAATTTATTCAGTGGAACACAAACAAAATATTTAGAAAAATATTTGTTTTGTGCTTTGCTTTGTTTCATTTTGTGTTTCTGTTTGTTTGTTTGTTTGTTTGTTTTGTTTTTTGCTCAGTGTTTTTTGTTTTGTTGCATTTCATTTAATGTTTGTTTACTGTTTTTGTTTTGTTGTGTTTTTTGTTAATTTTGTTTGTGCACTTTTGTGTTTTTCGATTTGTTTTTGTTGCCGTTTTGTGTTGTTTGTTTAGTGTTTTGTTGCATTTTTGTTCATTTTGTTTGTGCTCTGTTTTGTTTTTTGTTTTGTTTTATGTTTTAATTTTGTATAATTTTGTGTTTTTGTTGCAGTTTTGTTTGTTTAGTGTTTTTTGTTTTTGTGTGTGTTTTTGTTGTTATTTTGTGTTCTTTGTTTTGTTTTGTTTTATTTGTTTAATTTAATTTTGTGTTGTGTTTTTCTTTTTTGTGCGTGTGTCTGTGTTTTTCACTTTGTCTGTTTTGTCCATACAGTGAAAGCCAATGTGGTCCAATGTTGTTGTGTTCTGCACAAGAAAATAAGTCATACAAATTTTGAAACGACATGAGGATAAGTAAATGATGACAGAATTTTCATTATGGGCTTACTAACCCTTTTAAGGCTAATAATAACTGCACAGATGCAAAACTTGGCCAACACATTTCAAGCTTGCAGAACCTTTGAACATATATTCACATATGCATATATGTTTGTGTGGAAGTAAAAATATTCAGGTGATTCCTTCAAATGTCTGTGCTATTAAACCATATGTGTTGTCTTTCAGGGAACACAAAGTAAACTGTATTGGCAACTATCCTAAGAGATATCCTATCCTAAGATTGTTTTCAAACTTTTGCTCCGCCATGAGAAAAGTCGACCTTAGCGATAAAACTCATGGTAAAAAAAGAAAGATTATGCAAATATCCGCTATAGTGCCCATTGAGGCAATACTGAGAATGCAGCTCTGATATATCACAACACTTTTCAAGTTCAAATACTAGCATAGAGTTACGGCACAAAATTATGTTCTATGGCAATTGATATTATGCTACAAATGTTGATAGAAATTAACTTCTGTAGAGCCAAGAACATTCCTTGCGAATGTGGTGATTGTTGACCTACTGTGTGAGCGCTGTTCAAGATTCACGGCTCTGTCTTCCATCTGGACACTGGTGCAGCTCATGTTAGGGCAAACACATGCACCATCTCCTGGGCATTTACACTGACCCCTGCATTCGTAGCAGGTGGTTTGCAGGGACCCTGTGCTGGGTGGTGCTTAGAGGAGTTTGGCTGGAGGGCCTAGTTACCGTTTGTGGTTACTCTCCCTTTCTGTCTTCTTCCATTTATCGCTCCCTTTCATTCCCTTTGTCACTTTTAAGTCCTATCTTACTTACCCCCTCTCTCTCTCTCTCTCTCTCTCTCACTCTATCGTGTTTTATGCTGCGGATGGGACCAGATTTCAGTTCTCAAATGTTTTTAAGGCAGGGCGCAGCTCCACCCAGTAATGCAACCCCGTTCTCATGAATACCGCTCACCCGTATCCCCCCGGTATCTGACACACTTTGCGGCCATCATGGAACACTCTGGAAGCCCGTTCGCACCCATCACTGTCTGTCCTGTCAGCCCTGCTAATTTAATACTTCCTATTAAATGGATAGCCCCTAGATCTACCAGAGGCCTCTTGAATTACATTCAGGTAAAATGAGTAATCCGTGCTGCAGGTGGAGAACTTTTTCTGTGGCACATTTAGTGTATGTATGGGTCAAATATACGTACGTGTATATACGTGGAAGTACGTATGTTGGTCCGGGTGTGTATGACATGACAGAGGTCCCATGGGACCATGGTAAATCTGATCAGAGTATCTGATTAACTCATGGCTAAATCTATGTCAAATAAAAGTGCTGTATGTAATTTTTGTGACTGTACCAAATCATAAAAATATCATAATATGTTTGCAGATATCTAGGAAACATGCTAATTTCATGTACTTGTTTCTCTGAAAAACCAAACTACACTTGCTACATGAAATTAACTAATGCTACAGTCAGTTATTCTACTTTGAAATGCGTGTTCAGTGTTGGAATGTCTGTTTTTGTTTTGGTCTGTGAGACTCCACCCACTGCCAATTTAGTATTTCGAAACCCCGGGTTGCTCGCCCTGCATGCGAACTGGGTCAGAGATCACAGATTCTACCTGACCTAAAAACCTTGGCATCCATTTAAAAAAGGTCTAAGACCAGAGGAATATTAAAATACATATAAACCACTCATCACTTACAGTGTAAGGCTCAGTGCCTTCCATTGTCAATTGACCCTTCCCAGGGAGTTTGATTGACAGGCAATCTTACCAATCATAATGCAGAATCTGCCATTTTTGTCCTACAAACAAACCAAACAGGAGAGTAGATCAACGTTGTTGGACTTAAACTTGAAAAGTGGTATTTATTAATGTCTTTCCGCGGTTGAATCAAGATACATTACTTATCACTGAGGCTATAGCGATCTGTCACGGTACATTAAAGAGCGACAAAACTGAATTTATTATATGAATTTATTAAAAAAATGACAGGTTTTTAAAGCTGAGACTTTGTTTCAAACCTAAAGTACCCTGCTCTGTCTTATCTGTCAGTGCGTTGTTAGTTTCCTCTTTGCTTCGTGATGCAAATGATTTGTGGTGCGAGAGCGCTATGGCTTGTCGGATGTAGCATTTCAACTGCTAGCTTTCAATATTACATACTGCACTTTTAAGTCTAAAACATGTAGTATTTATTCTACAATATTTTGATTTAAACAAACATGTGGTTAATTCATTAAATATAACTATGTAATGTTACAAAATGTGCTACAACACTGTAGTTACAATGTAGTTACATAGTAATAAGAATTCCACATGTTCTGAAGAAAGTTGTTGTGGGTAGTTGCGACTTTAGGTGAAAACTGACCCAAAACAAGTCAACATGATGTTTAAGTGCCTAGATATGACTGGAAACCACTGTTATAGGTGTTCTTTGTGATAGTTGAAAGGATGCTTTGGGTGGTTGCTAGGTAAATGCTTATTGGTTCAAGCCAAAAGAGTCCACCTCCTCAACTTATGTCCGTAACAATTCAGGACATTTTACATGCCTGAATACTTTGAATACTTAGGGTTAAGTGTCAGTGCTGCCTATCGGAAATGTCCTTCCTCTCACTCCCAAAGTCGTAATTACTAGTTTGTTGTGTTCAACTGCTTTGTTGTCAGAAAGAATAGGAGTGTGTCATGGAGGACGGCAAATTAATTCTTGCCTATTTTTGGGGAAATCTTATTAAAGTTAAAATGCACAGAATGTATTTAGTCCCACTGATCAGTATTGGATTTTGAACCAGATATAGCTTCTCATTCTTTGGCAACCATTTAATAATTGCCAGTGCAGGAAACATAAACAATAGCACTATCTACATACAGCTTGTTGACAATTCTGAATTTTCTATTAATTACATGGTATTTTACTGTGTAAAATGCATACATTATGCATCTAATGAAAATTTGTATGCATAAATATGCATGAATGTAACAGCCATAGAAAGTAATGTAGATTTAGTGGAGATAATATATATAAAATAAAAAACGCCACAGCAATAGTGCTCTCCTCGATCATGTTTAAAGTTTATGACTCGTTCAACTCGGAAACTCAGCTCAAAATTATACCTGCAAAGAACAAATGATTTTAACCCTGTTGTAAAGCATGGAAGGGGCCCATGTGTGCTTTCAGAACTGAGATAATCCTCTTATTTCCCCTTAATAATAAATGTGCATCTTTTCTTCATAAAAATGACACATTTTGCATTTGTATGACATAATACTTGTACTGACTTTTAAAAGCTTAATGTAACCACAGTCCAACAATCCATTCCAAAGCAACAATCATAGATAAATAATGAGCAATAATACTCTCTAAGACTTTACATAAAATATGATAATATCTTAAAATGTATTTATGCTACATCATATTAAATTGAAATCCCGTAATACTGATTTTTGAAAGTGTAATCTAAGCATTATGAAATTGCATTTCTGCGATTATTAACTCTATGGAAACAGCCACATCTATCTCTATTCCTCTATTCAGATCTGAGATGTTGTTTCTCACAACTCTATTAAGGCAAATTGGCCTAAACAAGCTGTCATTACGTTTGTGCTTATTCTCCATACGGTCCTGATCTAACAAGATTGTTACGTCCATTCAGTAGGTTATTATAACATTTCTGTATGGCTGCTGTTATTGAGATTGAGTATATAAACAAGGCAAGCTCCATCCAGGGAGATACAAAAGGCCCACATCGAATCACACGTGTAGTTTTTTAACAGGACAAAAGGGGTAAATAGAAGTAAATGAATGACCATTATGGCCCATGCGCCCACAGACAAACGCAGAATTGTGTTAGCTTCTCGTTAACAAAAATGAGACACAACACCTTTTTTGAGATCAGTGATCCTACTGTCCCCCTAACAGGATAAAAGGGAACGCCACACTTCCTCCACCCCCCTCGAATCTCACGAAACCTGTCAACGACAAGTATGGGTAATGTTTCAACCCAAATCCAAATGTTACATTTTTCAACAACTGAGTTTATATTTAGGAAAATTAAAATTGTGTGGTGACACTTTAGATTAGAGAACACATATTAACTAGGAGTTTTCCCTCAGTAAGCTCCTCATTTGCTGCTTATTAATAGTTGTTGTAGTAGTCTTGTTTAGTTATGCAGGAGTGTTAAGGGATTTAGAGTATGGTCATACAGAATAATATGTGCTTTATAAATACTAATAAACAGCCAATATGCTAGTAATATACATGCTAATAAGCCACTTGTTAATAGTGAATAGTGTTTCCTGAAATGGGACCTGGGCATGTTCTCGTGAGATTCAGCCATGCTTTTTTTCATGACTGGATGGGTGTTGATCGTCACCTCTCTTTCATATAAGCCCCTTGTTGGCAGTGAGTCGATTCTTGAGCTCTGAGCTCAGGGTCCCATGGGCCTCACCACACCTCCATACTGATGGAGACACAGCGAGTGTGTGTGTGTGTGTGTGTGTGTGTGTGTGTCTCCCCCAGCAGGACTTTGATCCTGGTTCAGGTGACTCCACTCCACCAGCGAGGCAGAGGTAGCCCTCAGCCCACCAGGATCCCAGGGGAGGTGTCTGGTTGACCAGAAAGCTCAACTTTAGGTATCTGATACCTAAAAGATGCTCTTTCAAGAGAAGAGCAGAACTGGCTTTATATTCAATCATCCTGTCAGTTCCTGTCCCGCTCGCTCCCCTGTCCTCCACTTTCAGGCCAAATCATGGAGCGTCAGGACAGAGATGAGGGACAACCTCATTCTTATCTTCAAAAAAGGTGATAGATGTAAATGAGCATATATATATATATATGGGGACTATTTATTCTTATATCACAAAATATCAATGAAAGTGTCTTTTTTCAAGACTTATGGCAAGCAAACTTTTCAAACAAAACTTGAAAAAAAATATATGCAGATAAATTTTATATAATAAAAATAATTTAAATATAGTGTTGTGACAGTTTTTTTTTTACTTCAAATATTATAATAACATGTCTATATTTAATGTGATGAACTACATGTGACTTCAAACAACATTAAGACATACTAAAAATCATACAACATACTTAAGTTAAAAACAATTTCATATATTAAAACAATTTCATTTATCAACAGTATTTTGTTTTCATGTGTATAGTAATAAATAGTAAAAAAAAAAAGTAATAGTATAAATATTAATAGTAGAGTAAACAGAAGTATAGTAAAAACATTAGATCTCATGAAACTAAAACATTAAATTATTCCATTCAGAAGTTTTACAAGTAATGTTTTCATGTGTATAGCAAAAATAGTAAAAATATAGTAACTGTACAGTGAACAACAGTAGGCCTATAGTAAAACAAAAGAGCTCATAAAAACAAAAATGTATCTGGATTTTACATGTATAGTAATTTCATATGTATAGTAAAATGAAAAAAAAAATAGAAATATAGTAATAGTACGGTAAACAATACTATAGTAAAAAAAGATCTCATAAAAAGTAAAATTAATTAAATCAGATGTTTAACCTTATTTTTTTTCAATTTTTTTTAATAATGTAGTAATTATAATATAATATAAACAATAATATAGTAAAAACATAAGATCTCATATAACTATAATTATTGCATTTTACATTTTTTATGTAGCAAAAAAAAGTAAAACTGTAGTAATATGTAAAAAAAAAAAATCTCGTAAAACCTAAATAGAGTTAATAAAAATATATTTAAACAAACAAACAAAAAATTATAATATTATTTTTTCCAGTTATTTAAGCCACACTTAATATATAAGGAATGTGTATTACCTAAATGCCATTTAAGCAAACAATATCAGCCCCAAAATGTAGCATGTCACATCAGAAAATTATTTATGTCACAGACTGTTTATGATGAATTATTTAGCCGTTTCTTCTGTTGAAAGAGTTTCTGCCTGCATGCAGATGGTACGGTGAATTATTGATGGAGGATATACAGGTAAAAGAGACCAACAGAACGATATGCACCTCAGGGCACACGCACACGTGGCAGACTTAAGTATCAAACAAATGCCAAAATAAAATTGTCATTTCAACTGCATTAACCAGCAAAGGGTTAAATTGAAACTATTTGATCCATTTGAACCCTAATCTAAAGTCACTGGCTTATTTTAGGAGAGCTTTATTACAAATTCCCAATTCAGCTGCACTGTTTTTGTTTTCATCTGACCTGCAGTAAGCATTGTAGAAACAGATAGATGTTGGAGATTAGCAAGTTTTTTCATAGGAAAGACAAATGTTTTCCTACTATAAGGCGATCAGAGAGATAAAATAGACATAAAAAACACATCCTGCTCCGGGACTCAAGCACCCAGAGTCATCAGAAAGCATCAGCTGCGCTGCGTCAATCCAGACGGAGTTGTTTTTCTTTGCCGTTGTCACATTATCGGGCCATGTGATCAGGTAAATGAGACAGGTAACAGTTTTTCATGCCTATTGCCCTGAGGAGATGGACAGACAGAGAGCGAGGCGGCCCTGACGCACGTCTTCCCGCGAAACACACAAGCTCTGAATTAAGAGCATTTTTAAAATCCCATACTGTCTTCTGAAGTTGTGCTGTTTTAAAGTGTTTATTAAGAAGCTGTCGTAGATTTCAGCTTATGTCACTTTAGTTTGCCAGCCTGTTCGCCTGTTTCCAGATTTGGCTTTGTTTTGCTGAATTGGATTTAGCGTGACACATGTACATTCATTGACTTGTGCTTGTAAATACGGCCCTCCCTCCGGTGCCTAAAATCTTCTAAAAATCCCACGCATTGGCAGGTACAGCAATTCACATTTCCACAAGCGTGTCTACATGGCCTTATCTCAATTGGACAGAATTCAAAATTCCTTGTTGGTGTCAACTTTTCAGAAAGGAGCTTGTCAGAAAGCACTGCTTCCGTGGTCGTGGTGGGATTAATGTGCCACACATAAAACTAATTTGATTGTACAGTCTAACCTCTCCTTAAAAGTCACGGCAGCCAGGCAAGACCGAATATTAATAAATTCATCCGTGAGTACTTAGCAGAAAGTGCGCAAAAGTTTGCTGGCATTATCACAGCCTGGCTACTGGCGCAGCAAATTAATCAAACTCCTCTTCCTCTGTCCACATGACAAAAAGTGTCGCCGTCACATTTGGCTTAGGTGATGTGCAATTACCTTATGTCTGATTGCAGGTGTTTGGTAGCTGTAGCATTCTGAGCCCAGCACTCCTGGAGAGCAGATTTTAAGTGAAAACGGATAGCCGAAATTTTTATTTGTTGGTGTAGTATTTACCTTTTAGTTGCATACTACACATTTACTAAATAACATGCATATGTTTCATAAACAGACAACCAAAGTTATTAAAATGCAATAAGAAAATGTGGACCTATAGGCGCTGAATGTTATGTTTTCGCCATTGCTTGTGGAAAAAGTGCAAAATCCTATTTCTTTTCTTGACTACACTACCCACAAGTCTGGTTATCAGTCCCCCTATCAGGGTGTTTTTTGCCTACTTGTTTTATGGATACTTTGAATTTGGACATATCACTGATTTGATGTACTGCTTTCTGCATACTATGTAGTAGGCAAATATGTATATTCAGATGTGGGGACGTCTATACATCCAGAGTGTCTGTCGAGGCTTGCTCCAGAAGAGCCTCCTTTCTGCAGAGTTCACCACTAATCAAACAAAGGATTTTCTGAAATCCTTATTGAAAGAAGAGTGCTGCAACCATTTATTGAGGTATGCAAAAAATAAAAGCTTTATATTTTATTTTTAAGAGGGACAAGAAAGGTTTCCTTAAGCTCTGGAGACCCAGCGGGAGAGGGTGGACATCATCACCTCATTGGGAACCTGAGACTGAACAGAAGAACCCAGTGCCACCCAGCCTCAGGAGACCAAAGTACAAACTAGACTAAAAACCTAGGAATTTATGAATAGCCACAATAAATGAAAGACTTCCTATTCATCTGAGCGGTGGAAAAGTTCAAAATCACATCGGTTTAACTAATTTGAGGGTATCCACATTGATCTGGCTGTGTCTTGTAGCACCGTAGAAATAATAAAAGGTGCAAGTACGGACCGGAGAGATGTATGCAAGGTCTTGATTAAATTAGCAGACTCTTCAAAGTAACAAAAGCAGATCTGTAATGAAAGGACTAAAAGTAGCTAATTCAGACAGAACGCAAATGTGACTGGCCAGGTAGACCAACCGTTCCACAATAAACATGCTATTTATTCAAGAAAAGATGGAAAAACAAGGCTGTTCTGAATTTAATGAATGAACATGTTTGGAAAGAAATAAACCTTGATCTGATGAGCTTTTTAAAGGTGAACATGCTAGCAGCTGAGCAAAGTGGAAAACTAGGGAAGAACAATTGACAAACCTTGGCGAAACTTGTATTCGCTAAGCTAATGTTTGGATGGTATTAAAATCAATGGTATAGGTGCAACTGAAGAAGCTGCTGACCTTGGCACAGCAGACAGTAATCAGGTGTAGACTTCCAGCTAGAGGTCGAAGCGCGGGCATGCAGAGAGGGATGTTTAACTTGGGGTTGTACTTACAAGAGTTCAAATTACTCAAGGTGGTGTAATTGCCAAGCAGAGTAGTAATTCCATTTGGGGTTGGTTGCCAAGGGCCTTGTCGGGCAACTCGGATGGAGTTTGTCCTCTGTTTACATGGTTAATTAAGGGTCTGCATGTTAGTCTGATCTGTATATCTTGACTTTCTCTTGTTCAGAGCGAACAAACATTTACTGTAGTTATAGAGGTCAAGGTTGGGATACGTTTATGTCGGGTTGCAGTCATCCAATTCATCCTCAATAAAGCATGTTTCCTTGTACAAGAATCCACCTTATCAGTTTGGTCTTACCCGGTGAGAAGACAAATATGATGTTAATTTTATCAAACCAGCAGTGCATGCATTATTTAGCCATTATATAGATAAGAAAATTGGTGTGAACCACCATACAAATGATTTCACATGAAGAGCTTCGATCCCTGCATCCAGAAGCCTATTTGGTTTCGCTCTGGGTCAAAGTGCCATGAGAATTAACAATCAAGTTCAGGGGAACTTGCTGCCCAAGGGTTTAAGGTAAAGATCTGTGATCAGGTTTCACCTTGAATGACTAGGAAGCTTGTCACTCACTTTTACCGCTAGATAGAGGGACACAAGCTCTGTGCTTCCCAAATCATTTCAAATGCACCTTTTTAGGGACTTCACCACGATTTATGAATTTCATCCAATTTTTCCCAGCTAGAGAAGGGGGCTAATTTGACCACGCTGGAGGTAGGTAGATCTAGAGGGCAGGTCACTAGCAGTCTGGGTGCTAATAAAAATAATTCAACAACAGACCTTTGTCTAATATCTGCTTCAGTGACGTGCCGCATAATCCCAGGCTAGGCTTTGATAAAGACTGTTTTGATTATGCCATGTGTCAACTCTCCAGAGCACTGAATTATTAGCGGGGAAGATTAGAGCCTATTAATATTGTACTTTCATTGTCAAAGGCATTCAGGATGTGCGTGGTTTGTGAACTGAAGGGCCCAAGAAGGGTCCTTGTATGACTGTGTCTGGACATTGACTGAATGTCACTGCATCGCTGTTTATTCAGGGACCAAGCTGTTTGAGAATACAGTGCCACATTACTTTTTTCTATTTAATTAAAATCAAAAGAATGAAAATAGCCGAGCATAAAAGATTCATTATAAGTTGATTTTACATTTTAGAAAACTTGTAACAAAAACACTTTTTCTTTAAAAATGTTCCTATCTGCCTATTTATTATTGGTTGTTCTGGCTGCTTGTAGTGCATTGCTAGGTCTCATAAGAGTGTTTGTGGTGACTGCTAGGCAATGGCTAGAGTTTTCTGGGTGTTCATAAATGGTTGCTTACAGACTAATTCAAAAGAGCTTACCCCAAGTCTCTATGATATTCTGATCTCTAAAAACGTGTCGCGCCGCTTTTTAATGCAAACATATGGTCTATTTTTTTCACCTGTTTTTCATCTGCTAGTGCAAATTTTACTTTGGATCAAAAGCACAAGCACAGTTACCAATAATCTGCATGATCATCTATAGACATAGAACAAATAACACAGGTTGTATGTCCAAGTTTTGGATTAAAATTTTATTAATTATGAGCAACAGTACTTTTGCCAGGTCTGGAGATAGTCTGAGGAGCCTGTGTGTGTGTTTGGAGGAAATTTGTTAATTTTGTTTCTTGGCTCCCCCTAGTGATGAAACTATAATATAAAAACAAAATAAATCCAAAAAGATATTCAAAAGATATTAAAAACATAAGCAAAATCTTTTTAATGATTCATGAAAAGGACATATTCCTTAAGTTTACATCACGTTAATATGCTACAAGTACATTTCCCCTGTTGTCATTGTTATTGCCACACATTTAAACCTTCAAGCTCTCCTGAACTGAACCAGGCAGTGATTAAACTGGGAGAGAGGTGAGTGATCGCACCTAAAGGGAAACATGATTGTAAAGGGGTGTCATTGAGACTCTAGAAAGGCTGTTGTAATGTCAGCTAGGTGGTGCTCCACCACAGCACCTGGGTACAAAGCCCGATCTAGCTCAGCTCGCACACAGACTTTGGGAAGCTGACAGCTTAGCATGAAAGCAAAGGTGAAACAGAATCTGAAAATTGCAGTGCAGAGAGAGAAGGCGACTATCAGTGGGTTTGGGCTGAAACCCCATAGCCGGGATAGAGTTTCCGCCATGTTTTCATACCCAGGTCAGCTGACCGGCGCCCCAGAGCACCATTGGACGGCCGGCTCGCAAACCCCGTAATGATGTAACCAGAGTGTGTGGGAACTAGAGCTCGGTGGCACAGTGTGTGATAAATGCAGCTTTCCCACTCCCCTGCCCGAGAATGGACTAGAATTAACCTAACCAACTTAGCCCTGCCACGAGTTATCACGAAATCCAACCTGCATGTGTGGGGCTGGGGCTGTAGTTTCACTGTTTATTTCCCCCTGCCTTCACGGTGGCAGATATTGCCTTATTTAACTAAATGCAACAACTCCATGAAGGCGACCAATCTTCTCTTGATATGGATGTTGAACAAGCCGATTTTACATATTTATAATTCCATTAACTGATGAATTTGAAACTCCAGCACATGTGAAATGGCATAAACAACTAGTTTTGTTCATATGGCCACACAAAAGCTTCCAATCAAAACAGCCTCTTCTCAATGTCAACCCTCCCACGGCAGAATACTTTACCATACCTCAAGTGTTCCAGCTATATCCCATTGCTAATTGCAACAAGGTTTCCTGCCTCTTATGAATTGAGGTTTTAGCATAAAAGGTAATGAAGTAGAACATAACCAGGATGCTGAAGCTTGGCGAGAAAATGCCTCCTTAATTACTTGGTAGCCTTGAGTACCGTAGCTCCTCAATGCATGCAATTATGACAGACGATTAGCAGGGGCTTGTGGGTAGAACATTGTGTCTCCTTTGCGAACATCCAGATGTTAGTGGACAATTCATTTCCACTGCATTATTACAACTTTTAATTGCTTTCCTGTTTTTGAAGTCTTTGTCAATACTCTAGGACTCTAAAAAGCGACAACTTACAAAAACAGAGTTGGCCTTTGCACAAATTAAGACTTCGGTGTGATTGCTAACTTCTGCTCATGATAGATAGAAGGCAGTGTTTGACATCTGAAATGGTTAACAACTCCTCCTCTTCTCCACTCATCCATGCCATCCTTCCCGGTGCTCCCGGAGAGGACCCCACAGTCTTGGCCAACCCTGACCTTAATTAATACAAGTCTGGCTGGAAATGGGAACAGGGCCTTCTCTCAGGACCGGCCTCCCTCTGAGCATCTCTCTGGGGTAATGAGAGAGATCGGAGCGTCAGGAGCTGCCAGCTGAGGGGAAGGGGTCACAGGGAATGGATTTGAGGGGCTCTCAATGAGGAGCCCTTCCATGCTGAGAGAATCTGGCCGGCTTACGGACACCTGGTCATTAACATTGCTAATTAGCAGCCATTAATCAGAGCTGGGGGTTTTTACTGTCCCTCTGTGCGTGTCTATGTGTGTGTTGTGTGTGTGATGCTCATGAATAAGAAGATTGTTCCTTCTTACCTTCAGAAGAGGTGGGATAAAAGTGGTTCCCATCAGCTCAAGATGAGCTGGATTAGACGGAAGGTTAAACAACAGGCTGCGGTGAGTGTTAGTGGGATAGGGAAGGATGGGCTTTCAGCCTCTGGCAAAGGTAAAATTAATTACCAGTAATTAATGAGACAGCACTCTCAGAAGCTCTCATGTACAACCCGCCATTTGGAAGAACAAATCATGAACCTCCAGTTCTTGTTCAGCTCAAAGGTGATGACAATTCCCATAATAATGAGCAGAGTAATAAGAAGAAATCATAATCTTGGCGCCAAATCTTCAGTTGGGTAACTACGTATGAAGAATCAAAAAGCTGCACCACTGAGGAAGAAAAATATTCTTCTTTTGGGCTTTATTTTCTATTATCTTAGGGTAATCAGCATTCAATTTTCGTCTCGGTACACTGTGCATTTTAACATTTATAATCAAAGATCTCATGTACCTGTAAAAAAAAGCTTAATCAATGTAATATGCCAGGAGGTTCTGGGAGGTTGCTAGGTAAAACCAAACCCTCTAGATATGGATCCAGTCCCTGCTATTATCATCCACTAGGAGAAAAACAAACCGTAACTGTGATTGCTTAGAAAAGTAATACCACCTCTCTTCAACAAGTCAAAGAAGATTTAAGGGTTTCATTCAAGTCTACAGAACAGAATTTTAGTGTGACCATACATGCTATTTTTCCCGGACACGTCCTTGCCGGGATTTCTATATTGCCTAAAATATCCAGGTTTTGGCTTTGTTTGTGCTGCGCAAACTGATCTGTGTATAAGTACTAATCAAAGACTAATCAAAGTACCATGAGAGCTCTAGAAAGCAGACCCTTCTTATGCTTTCGAATCACTCTTGCAGTCTGTGCAGTACCGCTTCAAATCAAACACACCTAATATGTGCGCATATTTGTACCACTTTGAGCGTTCTCTGTAGTTCCCACTTTCTCATGCGCCACGATTGACTGATTATGTACAATGCCTGCATGTCATTGGTCAAACTACTTTTCGATCATAACCTTCAGCAAGTATGAAAACAGGAAAACAAAGCCAAAACCTGGATATTTTAGGCAATATAGAAATCCTGGCTAGGATGTGTCCAGGGAAAAGAGCTAAAAAATAAAATAAAAATTAAAGTTTAATATGTTAGGTAATATTTTAGAAATCCCTTACTGGAAAACAAAAAACCCTAAACATTAAAAATCAAAAATATCTACACAAACACTCACAAACACTCAATTTCTGCACAAGTGTACAAAATATCCTAGACATTGTCCTTTATATTACAACAATAATGTTTCTGTACCTTTCCTTTAAGAGTGTAAATCAAGAAAAAAATTGCTTCAGCTGAATATAAGCCTTTGTTCATTTCAAACAATTTCTCCCCTCTGGCACAAAATGAAGTCTTGTTCGTATGATTTTTAAGATTTTCCCTGGGAAAATGGAGCAGTCTTGGGCATATTACCAAATGACCGCGCGAGAGAAAGGCAGAAAAGAAGTGGCGTTCTGGCACAGCATCATGCAAATAGAGCACATTCTTCCGTTTTTCTCATGACGGATTGCCTCTGAAATTAGTGAAGCGAGCTGGTAAAATGCTAATGAGAGATGCATCAATGAGCTGTGTCATCCCTGGGGGCTTTTGGAAGGGGCAAGGGGACCCTGAGTGGGGTACAAAATTCAGTTTAACGCTGGGGACCTTAAATCCGTTGGCCCTTCGCATCTGCATTCCTTCAGTTTTGGGAGGGACAGAGCTTAATCCAAAAGGCATTCAAGACGATTGAAAATAACCCAGAGCTTTTGGGAATCAGCAGAGAAATTGTGGGATAAATAAACTAAACTGAGGTATTCAATCTCAGTAAAGTGCCCCTTAACCAAACCAGTCACTCAACGCCCCCATAAAGTGAGGCTACCCTCAAATTTAAGACTATGCAACACTTATTGCTACCTGAAATTCACTGCACTTTCCATTTACTGACTAAAGAAAACCTAATTGGTTTTTAGGTTCTCCATAAGCTAGAGCTAAACAAATTAAATAAAATTAAACAGTGATGAAAAGACTGCGTAATTTGTCACCAAATCCAACTTCAAAAATAATCCGGAACACTACCCCACCAGATCAAAGGTCGCTGTGTCAGGCTGGTAATTTTTTTTTTTTTTTTTTTTAGAGAAATCAACCTATTATCATTGCCTCATGTTAATCTGGTATAGGAAAAATATTTTAACGTCCTGAAAATTATACACATCACCTTTAAGTAATTGCTCCAAAAAGCATTTATGTGACAAACACCCCTTACTCTAGATATTTCTCTGCAGGAATATGTCTTTTAGAGCCAGTTAGAGACCTCGTCGGGGAGATAAAGCATTTACACAGACCATGAGCGACAGACACACCCCCCCCCCTCATTTAGTCATCAGTTTATCAGCCGAGGCCTTGGAGGGAAGAGCGCTATTGTGCCCGACAGCACTAGCAGACGACGGCCTACGTGCCAGACTTGAGCTGTTGACCATGCAACACGGAACTCATAGAATTAAAGCCCAAACGTCCTTGGATTTGATGAGGGAAAAGACATGTACATAGACAGTCAAGCACTGGCCGCTTTCAGACAACATGCACTGCTATACACAAAACTGGAAGAATGGCTTGCCTGATGCAGTCCATCTAGGTTCATGTGTCTCATTAGTTGCACATGTTTGCAGTGGAAGTGGGCATTGGAGAACAAGGGGAGAGTGTGTATCTCAGCAATTACAGTGTGAATTGCATGAGAGGATTATATGAAGTGCTTAAGGAGAGCCGGGAAACCTTGTCTTGAGTACCAAAAACAGCTGCTTAGGACCCAGTGCACCTGCTTGTTACCAGACCATTTTCACCTCGCCATCTAAAACAAGGAGGGTTTTTTTTCATAGCAAGTCTTTCAAGACTCACAGATGAGAGAGAAAGGGGGTGAGAGATGAGAAAATAAGACATCAAAGAGGCTGAACGTTGGAAAAGGGGGGTTGGAGAGGAGGTCTGGAGTGCAGACTTAAGAAATAAGAGCTTTCCTCTAGAAACTGCTGGAGGTTTGAGATTTGGTGGAGGGTGTTAGCAGGAGAGGAGAGTGCATTAATATTTGGGGGTAGTGAGGGAAATAGCCAGAGCTGTTACAATGTAAATGAGAGGCTGGAATGAATGGAGACACCCCCACCCCTCCACCCAGAGCTTTCCTTCTCTCAAGTCCTGTGGATCAACATACGCCGGGATGTTCGTGCAGTGCATAGCAATGAGGGAGTTGTGGTTCAGGGAAACTGGACACATCACTTTTGACTATTTCTTCATGTTCTGTTGATTCAAACAAGTGAAGGATGTCAGATGGGAGATCCTGCTACTTACAATTCCAAACTTTTTATTTTTTTAAGTAAAGGTGCAGTATGGAAGATTTTTCCCTCTACACTCTTTTCATCTTTAACATCCATGCAACCTTTCCTTTTGAGAACATTTTCATTTTAACAAATCCATAGTTAACTTTACATGGAAAAGCAAGAAACTCAATTCTGCTTCAAATTCTCTGGTACCCGTGGCTTGCAGGATTCTTGCCAGTTTCCTCACGATTACTATGAGGAGGAGATTTCAAGCAGATGGGGAGGGGCACGGCCATATTATGCGACTGGGAACACAATGCACACACTTCCACGTTATGATGTCATCGTTCTGTCGGGGTTTCCTAACAAGGCTGTTCCCTGATGTCAGCGGACTCGTTTAAAAGTTTGTTGACAAATTGTGCTGCATTGAAAGTAATAGTGTCCACTAGGGTAGACGTTGGGCAAAGGACTGCAGGTGTTTAGATCTGCTTAAAAATAATAATAAACCCTTCCCCGCAGGGCTTTCTCTCACAAGTCCCCCAGCTTTTATTTCCAGCTGTTAAAGTGAACTCAGACAGGAAATTCCTCACGTGATTGGCCTTTATGAGTGGCAGGGAGGCTTAACCCAAGTCTCAGAGGGGTCATTTGTAGATGACTGGACCCATGTTTCTCTTCACATCCAATTAAGGCTACTGCTTACGTTCTTACACCTCTCCCAAGAGGATAGTTTATGAGGTAGCATTAAAAGCTAACTAAGGGTGATGGCGGGGTCCTTTATAAACCCTTTATATACATGCCATTCTGAGTTTGTCTGTGCCGTTTACTCACATAATCGCCATAAACACTGGCTACTGTAAAACCAGGGTTAGATGAAGTTTGTTTTTGGTGTGCTAAAAGGCTAGCTCAGTGTTACTAGCAAACTAGCAGGCAGCACTTTTTATGAAGGTGCATTTGAGTGTCAGTGACTTGACTATTTTACCCAGAGTTTGTGTGCTGTTCATTTTTATGCTTGTTTGAGCTTTGTGCCGTGTAGACAGACGACACTAAGACAGCTCAGTGGGCTTTGGAACAGTGTTGTAATGTGCTGGTGATACATCTGAGGTTCTACAAGCCAAATAAAGAAACACCTCAGCATTTAAAATATCTTCAGCCAAGACAAATCACTTGCTGTGTTCATAATGAAGACATTTCTACTGGTCCAATTTGTGGTGCCCGGAATTATTTGATTAGTACCATTTAACTGCTATCAAGGCACTTCAATCAAACACATGGTTAATTATTTGCAAGTAATTACAAGCATTGGCAAATACCATTATTTCAATTAGATGAGTAATTTATCAGAGTAAACTTGATGTCTAGAAGCAACAATTCCAGTGGTTTGGCAATGCTCCTGTTGACAATCTGGTGTTTGTTTGTTTTTGTTTTTTTGTGGCAAAATCATAATTAATAATACTATTTGGGGGATTTCTTTTAAATGATAATCTATAATTATATTTAATAAAATATTTATATAAATTAAAATATTTTAAAAAAGAAAAAGAAAAAGTGTGTTGCTTCCTTTAACAGAAACATTTGTTGTATTGAAGATGAAAAAAAAGCAGTTAAGAAATCTTATCATTCTTATTTTGTGTTCCATAAGATATTGGTCATTTATGTTTGCAACAAAATGAGGTTGAGTAAAGGATTCTTTTTTATTAATTTTTTTTTTTATGCATTTCAATATTAAGACTTCCCAAATCATGCATCAATACATAATGTACTTATCATGACAAAAGGATCTAAACCAGGATAGTTAAATAAAATTGTAATTAAAACCATTAAAAAAGTTACTTAATAAAATAATACAATAAATATTAACTTAATTACAATAAAATATAACATTTTAATTTTAAAAGTACTAAAACTTTAGTCAAAATTAAAATGAAAGCAAAGTAATAAAATATAATAGTGCTGTATCTAAATGATAGTAAAATAATACTGATCAAAACTGGGTTAGTCAATGTTTAGCCTTTTTAGTGATTCCCAAAATCATCTGAAAAAAGACAGCAAATCTGAAATTTAGCCTGACAGATTGGTGACAACATTTCACAGAAGCAGAATGTCCCACCATCGGCTAATACTAGACTCTCCCATGTTATTTAACGTCTTTCCTTTATATAATTTCACATATCTGGGTGAAACTGACATGTATTACAGTATATCTCTGCTTTTATGGTATTAAAATTTATGATGTGGCCTGCAGGAATATATTTGATGCCAGCTTAGTTGTCATGTTCTGTCCTGATATCACTCAGAAGTGTTTGTACAAGCTTCCACTCAAGAGTGTGCCGACAGCTGATTTTACTATGTTTTTCTTTTCTTTTCTTTTTTTTTGTGCTATTTTTTTATACATCAAGGGGATTTTTTTTGTTTGTTTTCAATTAGATGAACATAAACGCTTCTGGTTATATTAATTTCACTTTGACTTTTTACAAGCAATATATTATGCACATAATGACAAAGCTAAAACAAAAGCCATTCTGGATTTAACCCTCTTGGGGTTCTTCTTCTTCTTTCTTTCTTTCATATAAGCATATTAATGGCTAAAGTCTGATTGCACTGTATTCAGCACAAACTGTGCTATGATAATATGCATGCAACATGTGTTTACAAGTTTTTATTTCTGAGAAAATAAGGTTCATGCATAGTTAATGATTTTTTAAAGTCACTGAAATGGCCAAAAACACATACATATTTCTTCACAAGACTTTTGAGAACTGTATGTGGTAGACTAGAGTTTTTGCTACAAAATGATGTTAAAATCATCCTGCTCATTCATTCACAGAAAACAATATATTGATCTAACTTTTGTGTTACACTTTTTGTGTTAGAAAGGCAGTATGTCTTGGCAATGGTGATGAACATGTCTGTGTCAAGTACCGGTTCATTTATGTGACATGTTTTCAGGGAAGAAGTTTTCAGACGTTTTCATGCGTTTTCTGAAAGAAGCTCACAGAGACCAAGATGGCAGAAAGCACACCCTGTTTGTTTTCTTTATTTTACAAAAGCACAGCATTTTTGTTTTTATTTTGAGTATATACAAATAAAAGTAGACCCTTTACAATTTCAAATAATGTACTCTTATCTGTATGACCAAAAATGACAGAGCATTTTAAGTTCTTATCGCCATTATCAGGAAAAAAATGCAACAGAATAGGTGACTGCGTTCGCCAACCCCAGAGGGTTAAGGAGACATTAGCTTTGATCCAAAACCTTCTGAGTTACCTTGCCATCTACTAACAAAATGAACCAGAACCCAATGAACTGAATTCAAACTTCATAAGTAACATGTTTAGAAGACATTACAGAAACATAAGGGGCGGTTCACACACACACACACAAATTTTGGTGTAGGATTACTTTGAAACAACTGTCTTTTAGAAATTGCTAGTAAATTACACAAATAATTACACAGAAACAGCAACTAACACATTGAATTAAATGTGGACAACATGGGACAATTGGCCATCATTCAACTTGGTATGCTGCTCCAAATGTAAAGAGACCAGTCCTGTGATCTTTGGCCAAACTTCAGAAGTTATAAGCACAAAAAGTTATTTTTCGTATCTCCTGACCACTAGGTGGCACTGTGCCAAAACTGTGCAGGTAACCTCAGGACAAGCTAGTGATAAAGTGCAACAAGTTTAGTGTCAATAGACTAAAGCATTGCAGAGATGTAGCCTCATGTCTACTTTGGCGACCTCTTTGCCAAAATCATTCCCACGATATTCAAGAACGGTTTGAGTAATCAACTTCAGTTCCATGATTTTTTATTTTATTTATTTATTTGTTTATTTATCAGCATGATCTGAAGACGATCTGGTTACATTTTCGTAAAAATCTCTATGAGAAGAGTCAATGAGAAGGTCGAAAAGTTCAAAATGACAGAAAACTTATTCATGATGAACAATGGTGTCATAGGGTGCATTCAAAACAAAAAAATTGTGTTTCTAGCCCTCACAGCTCAAAAGTAATTAGCATAAACTTGAGTGAAACTTTAATAAATGGTTCTATGGGCTGCCATAGACTCCAGAGTAAAAGAAGTGGAAGAGGAAGAGGAGGATGAGGAACAAGAACAAGAAGAACACTAACAAATACAATAGGTGCCTACACACCTAGGGTGCTTGGCCCCAATAATCCTTCTTTTATTTACAACTTCGAAAAAAAAAAATTACAGTGTAGAAAGACTGAAACAGCATTTCCTTGTAAAACATGCTTCAAAAGAACTTTTTTTTCTATGTGAGATGCATGGCACTGGAATGAGAAAAAGGTCTAAAGATGCATTTCTTTTTAAGTTTCAACTTATTTTAGCTTGACACACCATTTTAAAACATGGTGCTCCTGTGTGAGACACTGCAAAAGATGTGTGACACAAGTCAAGTCAAGTCAAGTCATCTTTATTTATATAGCGCTTTAAACAAAAAAGATTGCGTCAAAGCAACTGAACAACATTAATTAGGAAAACAGTGTGTCAATAATGCAAAATGACAGTAAAAGGCAGTTCATCATTGAATTCAGTGATGTCATCATGCAGCTCAGTTCAGTTTAAATAGTATCTGTGCAATAATTTGCAATCAAGTCAACGATATCGCTGTAAATGAAGTGTCCCCAACTAAGCAAGCCAGAGGCGACAGCGGCAAGGAACCAAAACTCCATCAGTGAGAGAATGGAGAAAAAAACCTTGGGAGAAACCAGGCTCAGTTGGGGGGCCAGTTCTCCTCTGACACAAACACTTCTCCACAAACACAACATATTAACAGAAAAAAACGGGAAGGCAGAGCAGTGGAGCATAAAACCATGTAAATGGCCACTAGCACTAAATTGATTTCAATAGAGTTTGGCATTAGCGTGTTGCTAAGCTAATACTGACAAACTCATTTACTAACTTTGCTCATACAAGTTACATCTTTGGGTATTTTCCCACCTTGTACCACTTGAAATGTTTGAAGAAAAAAAACCATATACATTTCTTGTTATGCTATATTATTACCAGATCTTGGATTTGGTCTCATCATCAACTTTTAAATAACAAATATTTTATTCACTTTTGGAACTGACTGATTGCAGGCTTCACTAATATGAGTTTATGCACCTCAGTTTTTAAGTGAATATTGCCAAAATTATCAACAAATAATGCTTTTTTCACTCAAAAACTGTGCATGAGCTCAGATCAATGAGGCCTATGACCAGTCAGCTCCAAAAACAAACAAAAACCTGTGCTAACTCTAAGAAAACAAGCACAGCTTGTAAATCTGCCTCCACAGTTAATATAACTTCGATTTACCTTTAATTTGGATTAAACAAAGTCATGAAATGGCACAATCTAAATCTCCAAACATGAATGTGCTGATGGGATGGGGTGAAATGTGCCGCCCTGCAGTCAGACAGTGAGGGCAGCTGTTACACAGAGCCGCAGTGAACATCTGTTGCACACGCTCGCAGCAAAAAAGCCGCCCTTTTGTTTACTAATGCTTCTGAACTCACTGCGGGTCCAGGTGAGCAAACGAGGAGCTTTCCATATTCCGCAGCGCCGCAGGGCGTAGCGTTATCTCTCTTTCATCTCATAATATATGCCCTAAAGCAAACACCATTTCAAAATACACACACACTCATCATGATATACAAACACACTTAAAAGCCATATCGCTCTGTACTAAGCTGGGAAAAACCTGACACATGACTGAAAATCTCCCTTACAGACTGAGAGATTTGTTGTGTTTAAAATGATAATTTATTAACTGTAACACTGGTGATATATTGTGTGCATATATATATATATATATATATAAGGCTTAAAATGAGGCCTAGAGACAGATCCCCGGCAAAGACCTCATCAACCTCGATGGGTATCATCACAAGACCACGGGAACCAGACAAGTCCTCTGCTCAATCTGATCTGTGTTGCATGCTGGAATTAAACCATATCATGCTGGTTTTGTCTGGCCAGAGGAAAACTGGCCCCCCGACTGTGCCTAGTTTCTCCCAATGTTTATTCTCCATTTCTGTCACTGATGGAGTTTTGGTTTGTTGCCGCTGTCACCTTTGGCTTGCTTAGTTGGGGACGCTTAATTTCTGGCAATATTTGTCAACTCAATTGCAGAGATCCTAACTGAACTCAACTGAGCTGGTTGATGAATCAATGAAAAACTGACTTTTACTGAAAAATTGAGTGTCCTCTATTGACCTATTGACTTGACCTGTGGCTCAGTGGTAGAACATTGCATTAGCGCCGCAAAAGGTTGTGGGTTCGATTCCCAGGGAACACACATACTGGTAAAAAAAAAATTGTATAGCCTGAATGCACTTTAAGTTGCTTTGGATAAAAGTGTCTGCTAAATGCATAAATGTAAATATTGTCACAATTCACAGGGAGTGGACAACGAGGAGACACAGGATGAACTCAAAACAAACAGACTTTAATAAATCAAAAGGGCATACAAAACAGGCAGGATGACAAAGAGGAGACCAGAAGACATTTAACAGTGCACGGGAAACGAGGAGCAGAACACACTTTAAATACACAGTAACTAAACACAGCTGGAATCAAATGAACTAAAGAAGGAACAGGAACAGGAAAAAGGTCCCTCAGGACAGACACGGGATGGTGGGGCTCCAGAGTGATACCTGTTTGGGCAGCCATGGCGGAGCAGGCAGCTCGAGGAGCCATGGCAGAGTAGGGAACTCAGGAGGTCATGGCGGCTCATACAGTCCAGGAGGCCATGGCAGAGCAGCCTCCGAGGCCGTGACTCCAGCCCCCTCCTCTACAGCTGAAGCTCTACTAACCCTCCCAAAAAAAAATTACTTGGAGAGGTTTATAGGCATCTTGGCAGGAACGGGGTCCTGAGAGTGTTCTGGGGAGTGGGCACTGGTGGGCACTCTCGAGGCACAGGCACAGGAGCGCGCTCTGGACTGGATTCCGGGACTGGAGCCCTCCTTGGGCTAAACTCGGGAACAGGGGCCCTGACTGGGCTGAACTCAGGAATAGGAGCCCTCACTGGGCTAAACTCGGGAACAGGAGCCCTCCGTGGGCTAAACTCAGGAACAGGAGCCCCCCGTGGGCTAAACTCTGGAACTGCAGCCCTATCTTGACGCTGGTCTGGGGCTAGAGCCATCTCTCTGATCTAGAGCTGATACTGGAGCAAACTCAGGGGCTGGAGTCGTTACTGGAGCGAGCTCTGGGGCTGGATCCAACACTGGAGTGAGGTCTGGGGTGGTTGGCGGGCCTGACTTAAAAGCAGTCGGCGGGCTTCACTCAGGAGCGGCCAGCGGGCTTGTGGGAGCTGCGGCCAGCGGGCTTGACTTCAGAGCAGCCGGCAAACTTGACTCTGGAGTGGCCGGCGGGCTAGTTTTCGGAGCGGCCGGCAGGTTTGACAATAGTGCGGCTGGTGAGCTTGACAGCAGGGCGGTCCTCATACCACAGGGAAAAGAACGGGGAAACAAAAGACTATTCAAAAAGAAAACAAAAACACAGGAGAAGGGGTGCAGCTTACTGTTTTGGTCCGCTGTCCTGTCACGATTCACAGAGAGTGGGCAGCGAGGAGAATAGGAGACACAGGTTGACCTTAAAACAAACAGACTTTAATAAATCAAAGGGCATACAAAACAGGCAGGATGACACGAGGAGACCAGAAGACATTTAACAGCGGATGGGAAACGAGGGGCAGAACACACTTTAAATACACAGTAACTGATTAAACACAGCTGGAATCAAATGAACTAAACAAGGAACAGGAACAGGAAAAAACTAAAATGGGCATAATAATCAAACTGGAGCATGTGGAGGAGGAAAACACAACACAAGACATGGAACAGAGTCTGACACATATACATGTACATATTAAAAAAAAAAAAAATCTCACTGACCACTATCATTCAAAAGTTTGGGGTCAGTAAGATTTTTTTTTAATATATTTTTTAAGTCTCTTTTGCTCACCAAGACGGTTTTTATTTTAACTATATTATATATATATATATATATATATATATATATATATATATATATATATATATATATATTCTGAAATATTACAATTCAAAATAACTGTTTTCTATCAGTATATTGTAAAATGTAATTTATTTCTGTGATATAAAGATGAATTTTCAGCATCATTACTCATAAATTTGATTATTATCAATGTCGAAAACAGTTGCTTCATATTTTTGTGGAAACTGTGATACATTAAATTTTTTTTTTTTTTTTAAGATTATTTGATGAATAGAAATTTAGAAAATACAGCCTTCATTTGAAATAGAAATCTAATAAATACAAATAAATAATTATATAAAAACTCATTTGCATATAAAAATATTAATTTCTTAAAAAAACCTTACTAGCAAACTAAGACAAAAGTATAAGAAATGCTCTATATATTCTATATAACTCTTTATATATCTTTAAATACTACATAATAAAACAACAAATACATAAAGTTTTAATTAATTAATAAAAAAAATGGTGGGTTAAAGATCAATCATTAGGAACTACAGATGTTTAAATTATCATTTTTGTTATGATTTTAATAAAGAAACAACAAAGCTGATGTTAAAAATAAATTGTAAATAAATAAACCAGAGCATTATTATGTGAAATTGTTCAGTTTATGAGGAACACATAAAAGCAGACAATGAATAAAAGCAGTATATGTATATAGTATGTATATAGTAGGGCATCAGTGTTTAAAGCTCACGTGAGTCTCTGCAAAACAGGCAGAAGGTGAAGCATGTCTTCACGCAGCAAGACCATCTCTCATTTTTCCCTCATTAAACAAGAAACGTGTCCAACATTAATACTGTACTCTCAGGCTAAGGCTAAACTTTCTTTCTATGCAGTGTAGTTGCTCTACAGCAGGTCACCAGGGTCAATGGGCCCATGTTTCAGGAGGAGGTGTCCACAAAAATGAGCGTCAGCTTCAGTTAAACTGACCATCATGTGTAATTGCACCTGTCATCATCAATTAAGAAAGAATGTTGAACAACACAGAATTAGAGGTCATGCCATGCACTCGCTATACTGCACCTACTGGAGTTCAGTTACATCAGCTAACAGAGGAGCGGAGCTCAAGCACGCATACTGTTAATACAGTGTAAGGACACTTCATGAGAGAGTCTGAAAACCACCTGCCTCATTCTAAATCCACAACAGAGATATTCTCAGCGTTTTTCAGTAGAAATAAGCATGATGCGCAATATCTGGAAATACTTTAAACAATGTATTTTCCGAACGATACACAATACACCAATCCATTTTGCTAAATCTAAATCTATCTAAATAAATAATAGCCTATCTATGAATAAATATTATTTTAAATAAATAAATATTGTTGTTGTTTCATTAACAATAATAATGGTGTTGTGATTGGTGCTGATCTGGGGTGTGTTTCCCGTACAACGACGTAACTCACTGATTAACCACCATAGTACGATGCATTGTTGTGGAAATGAACTAGCTAGTCACGACTGTTTCCCGAAACCATGGTACCTGTGTCACAGATCCAAACCAGTCCTGCGAGCACCCCCAGCACTGCACATTTTCTGTGTCTCCCTTATCTATCACACCTGATTCAGCTCATCAGCTCATTAGTAGAGACTGCAAGACCTGAAATGGGTGTATCAGATATAGGGAGACATACAAAATGTGAGGTGCTAGGGGTGCTTGCAGGACCGGTTTGAAAACCACTGGTTTAAACCATGTTGGTTTGAGCTGTCGTTCTTCTTCTTCGATCTAATGGCTGACTGGTGCCATGAGCCCATACCGCCACCTACAGTAATTTGTTTTCTTTTTTCTCTTTTCTTCGACTCAAATTCCTACGCTTTTGAAATGACTTTATGTAGGAGTCGAGTAATAATGAATCATTCATTTGTTCTGCAATAAATTATATACATATACACACACGGAGTTAAAAATGTGCTCTTTTCTGATCCCAATGTCTATTATTTCACAATTTCATATAAATACCATTTCTTATTTAATATTGATAGGGCTACATAAGCACAGTTGAAAAAAAATATATGGGTTTTTAAAAAACAGTGATGTAGTGTTGTGAACACCTGTTGCTTATTTTGCTCAATTTTTCCTATTAAAGTCTCCTTGCCATTCAGCCATGTGTTAATGAAAATGACACGAAAACCCCCATTTTCAAAGCATGAAATTGCAGTTATTTTGGAGGAGGTCGAAAATAATAAAGTCCAGCTATTTTCAAAGCTGAAAAACAGCATTACAAATGCTGACAAAAATAAAATCTGGGCAGAAAGCATTTAAAAAATAAATGATGCTGGCTATGGATACGAACAAAGCCCAGAAGAAGTCAGGAATAAGTGGAGGGACTTCGCAAGTATGACAAAACGGAGGGCTGCGGCACGTAAGAGGAAAGCAAACAAGACTGATGGGGGTATCAGTTCAGTTACTCCTCTCCCTACAGAGGAAGAGAAAGTTTTGGACATCCTGGGGCCTGTTGCATTGGAAGGATCCTTGGAGGTATAGATCCATAGATACATGTGCATCAACCAGGCCTTTGCCTTCAAAGTTCAGGCCTCCAACATCAGGCCCTTTCCACCCTGGGCCTCTAACATCAGGTCCTCTCCAGTCTGGCCCTCCAACATCAGGCCCTTTCAACCCTGGGCCTCTAACATCAGGTCCTCTCCAGTCTGGCCCTCCAACATCAGGCCCTCTCCTGCATGGGCCTCTAACATCAGGTTTCACATTTTCAGAGGGTGATAAGAAGAAACAACACCTTAAGTTCAGTTGTTAGCTACACTGCATTATTATGCTGTTGGAAGTTTTATGGAGGTGGTGGGTGATGGCCTGGGGCTCAGCAAATCTTCAGTCAGCAAAACTGTGACAGCAGTAACACCTTTGCTGTTACAGCTTATGAAGAACATCCTGATTTCCCCCCGAACTCCTGAAGAAATCCAGCTGGCCAATCAACAGTATTGACTACATCTACAGAGTTATTGGCATCACTGATGGCACACTTATCCCAGTGTCAAACCCTTTGGTAAATGAGCCCTTGTACATTTACAGGAAGGGCTATCCAGCCATAAATGTTCAAATAGTATGTGATCACAAGGGGATGTTCAATGACATTGTGGCAAAATGGCTTGGAAGCACACATGACTCTTTTGTGTGGGCCACTTCTGCAGTTTCCCAGGTGGCTGAAGAGAGTGCATGGCTTTTGCTGGGAGACAGAGGATATCTTCTTCGCCAATACCTCCTGTCACCTGTGCAGCATCCAGCCACCATTCCAGTGTAAACCATTTGTTTAATCTGACATAACATCTGTTAAATATTTTGTTTATTTACCCATATGCCCCCTGCCCCGCAGACTTAAATATACTCTTAAAAAAAAAATTATAATAATTTTGCAAACAGTGTATATACTGTGTGTGTGTGTGTATGTATGTATATACACACACACTCATATATATATATATATATATCTTATATATATATATATATATACATACACACACACACACACACACACAATTTGTAGAGAATATTCTATGTTCTAATTCTGTAAAAAAAAAAAAAAAAAAAAAAATTAAAAAATTCACTCAGGTACATTTTTGTTACTTTATTTGGGTACATTCATTTAAAATACTGTGATTTGAGTGTTAACATATAATTTAAGTGAAAACTTCTAACATCCTGTTTTACCAATATTGTTATATGAGAAATATGAGTTTATGTATGTTTAAAATACTCACTTGACAAACTCACCTTTTCTTCGCACAAACGAAATAAGGGCTGCGTTCCAATCGGCATGATTAATGCTTTCAGAGGGCACTTCGAAGAGAGAATAATTGCGAAGACCACGCTGCTATATAGTTTCAAACTGAATTTGTGATAAATAAAAAAATATTTAAAGGTGAATTAGGTAAGATCTACGCACCACAACTTTCTCCCAAATCACTCATATTGGATGGTGAAATCTTCGAAAGGAATAGGGCATAGGGTCGATAACACACCCCAGGTGCGGCGCAATCAATGACGTCGACACAGCAAACTAACAACGAACTATGCCTCTAACCACAGGTGGAGAGCTGTCATTCCAACGACACAAGTTTGTGATGCAGTTTGCGAATGTTCATTTGAACTATGGTATCGGGAAACACCGAATCGTTGAACTATGTTGGTAACGACGGAACTTGCGACCGTAGTTGGCTAACGATGCTTTTGGGAAACCCACCCCTGATTGATTTTTTTCAGTATTAATTTATTTATTTAACAACAATAATAACAGTTGGTGTTTTAACAGTTTTTTGCATCATTATAATTTATATCATTTTTGTTTTCGTTTTTAATAATAACAATAATAATGTTATTGTTGATTATTATTGCCATTTTTACAATATACTGTATTTATATTGTTACAATTTATTTATTTGTTTTACTTTACTATTACTGTTGTTGTTGTTGTTGTCGTTGTTTGTTTATTTCATTGTTGTTAACAATTTGCATATTAGTGTAACGCGGAGTCAGAGACGTTCGGATCCATATGCAGTAGTTTATTAAAGAATGGTCAGACAGGCAGAAATCAGGAACATCATCAAGTGCATCAAGGGATATCCAGAAACAGTAACAATACCAGGCAGAGGTCAGGGAAGGCAGCAGAGAATCAATCTAAGATCAGACACGGAAGGAACAAACACAAGGAGAAATGCTCGTCTGGAAGCCCCCCAAAGAGTGGCTTCCAGACGCTCCTAACTGAGAGTAGACCAGAGTTCAGGTGGGAGGTGGAACGAAGGCGGAACAGGGGGAGGAATGGAGGGCCAGGTCCACATGGAAGTGGATTGGCTGTTAACCGAGGCAGTGCCGACAGAGCAGGAAGCCAGGGTGGAGCAGGTGGAACTGGAGCCCACCGGGGCGGAGCAGGCGGAACTGGAGCCCACCGGGGCGGCGCAGGCGGAACAGATGGGACAGAAGCCCACCAGGGCGGAGCAGAGGACCACCACAGCCGAGCAGACGAGACAGATGCCCACCAGGGCGGAGCAGAGAACCACCACAGCCGAGCAGATGAAACAGATGCCCACCAGGGCGGAGCAGAGGACCACCACAGCTGAGCAGATGGGACTGAAACAGAGAACATAAACAGATTAATGGCGGCCTCCGTGGCCATGATAAGGCGGGTAGAAAGTTCCCACACAGCCTCCATAGCCGAGACAGGACAGAACGAGAGTTCATAAACGGCCTCCATTGCCGTGACAGGACGGGCAATGAGTTGGTGGATGTCCTCCATGGCCATGACAGGACAGGCCGTGAGTTCATGGATGGCCTCCGTGGCCATAACAGGACAGGCAATGAGTTCATGGATGGATACTGCTGACACCTCTGAAGGTTCTGCAGCAGTTGCCGCCACCTCCGGAGGTCCCACAGCAGTAACTGTCTCCTTGACAGCAACCCCAACAGGCTGAGAGAACATTGCTTGACACAACAGACAGGATGAGACGAGGCTCTCGTAGTTCAGCTGAGACGTGTCGTGGCTCTGGAAGCTCAGCTGAGACGTGACGAGGCTCTGGAAGCTCAGCTGAGGTGTGGCGAGGCTCTGGAAGCTCAGCTGAGGTGTGGCGAGGCTCTGGAAGCTCAGCTGAGGTGTGGCGAGGCTCTGGAAGCTCAGCTGAGGCGTGGCGAGGCTCTGGAAGCTCAGCTGAGGCGTAACGAGGCTCTGGAAGCTCAGCTGAGGCGTGACGAGGCTCTGGAAGCTCAGCTGAGGCGTGGCGAGGCTCTGGCCGATCAATAGTGACTTGACTTGATTTGTGAAGATCAACGGTGACCTGACTTGACTCTGCAAGGTCAACGGTGACCTGACTTGACTCTGCAAGGTCAACGGTGACCTGACTTGACTCTGCAAGGTCAACGGTGACCTGACTTGACTCTGCAAGGTCAACGGTGACCTGACTTGACTCTGCAAGGTCAACGGTGACCTGACTTGACTCTGCAAGGTCAACGGTGACCTGACTTGACTCTGGAAGGTCAACGGTGACCTGACTTGTCTCTGGAAGGTCAACGGTGACCTGACTTGTCTCTGGAAGATCAGCTGTGGCTGTCATTTCTGGAGGAAGTGCCATGACCCGACCTCCCTTTAGAGGGCGCATGCCAGGAGCAGGTTCTGGATTGGTGGGCATTTTGTGCAGTGGCGCTGGTCTGGCAGCCATCTCGTGCAGTGGCGCCGGGCTGGCGGCCATCTCGTGCAGTGGCGCCGGGCTGGCGGCCATCTCGTGCAGAGGCGCCGGGCTGGCGGCCATCTCGTGCAGAGGCGCCGGGCTGGCGGCCATCTCGTGCAGTGGCGCCGGGCTGGAAGATACTGCAGGAGTGCTGTGTTCCTCCTCCACAGCACCCACAGTAAACTGAGAACCACTTCATAGTAAGGCTAGATCAATATAGGATTCCAAAGGTTCGTGCAATGGCATGATAAAACTAAGTGACTCAGACAGCCCTCCTCGAAAAAGGATCATGAGGCATACCTCGTTAACGTAGATAAAAAATTCCAACTCAACAAATCACAACACATAGTCCTCAATCACCCAAAAACCTTCACGGAGACACATAATTTGTGCAGCTGGATTCATATTTACTGTTCTGGATGCACTCATAAAGCTGCTGGCTCCAGATGTGGCTGCTGGATCCTGGTATGGCGAAGTCTTCTGTAACACGGAGTCAGAGACGTTCGGATCCATATGCAGTAGTTTATTAAAGAATGGTCAGACAGGCAGAAATCAGGAACAGCATCAAGTGTGTCAAGGGATATCCAGAAACAGTAACAATATCAGGCAGAGGTCAGGGCAGGCAGCAGAGAATCACAGGCAGTAGAAACAATCCAAGTTCAGACATGGAAGGAACAAACACAAGGAGAAATGCTCGGAATTGACAGACTGGGCTAAACAAAACTTAGCAATCATTGAAAGTCCAAACACAGTATATATAGGGGAGTGGTAATGGGCAACACCTGGTGGTGATTAGCCATAAGCAAGGGATTATGGGAGATGGAGTTGGAAATGGAAATGGACACCAAATGCAAGAGTCCTGAGTGGAGTGCCCTCTACTGGAGTTCATGGGCACTCCAGCTGACGATCGTGACAGTTAGTGTTATTTTGCCATTATTACAATTTATTTATTTATTTGTGTTTGTTTATTTATTTTGTTGATACTAATTTGAATGTTATTGATTTTTTCGCCATTATTACAATTTATTTATTTATTTATTTTACTGATTTGCTTATTATTATTTATTTATTGATTGATGGATCTCATACAATTTATATAGTTCACAATTTATGACTTAATTGTTTTAGTTTTCATGTTGTTATTACTGATTTGCATATTATTTTGGTGTTATTACAATTCATTCATTATTATTTATTAGTACTGTTATTATTATTATAATTGGCATTAACATAATTTTTGGTTATGTTTTATTTGTTTGTTTGTTTATAATATGTGCTTATAATTGTGGTTATATGATACATGATAAGTATTATTAATGATTCATTAATACAATGAACATCTGAACCTCACACTGGTTTCCCAAATGATTCAGCTTTCCTGGACGTGTTCATTTGAACACACAACAAAATGGTTTGGATGTGTGAAGTGAGGAACATATGTCCACTGTTAGGGTGCCAGCGCAACCTGTTCACTGTGCGGCTGTGATGATGATGATGAATCACGTTGCTAGGCGTGCAGTGTTGGCCCGAGTCCAAGCTCTCTGGCAGAACAATCAACTGTTGGTTTGATCTTATACACAGAGACAAACAAACACAGCATTCACAATGCAAACTCCAGCGGGGGCGAGTGGCCCGATGACCAGCGCAAGACTGCGAGAGATCGCGGACCTCCAGGAGACAAGCCTTCATGAGTGAACCATCAATTTGACACCATTAATCTTTCATTGTAATATCTAATTACTCATCCTATTTACTTGTCAGGAGTGCTCGAGGCGAACGCCCTGCAGGGATCGGCCCATAGCAACGCCTCTGGCCCCTACCTTGGCTTCACAGCGGAGACAGGCCAGCCTCCGAATTTCACCTGCCCCGCAGCGAGTGGTCCCAGGAATGTCCTGGGCCTGTCGGGTGTCCTGGCCAGCACTGATTAATGCATGGAGCTCCTCGGGGTCACACTCCACAGGCCCTGCCTGAAGCATAAAGAGATGAACCTTGAGTCACGCCCAACTAGAGCCGCTGCAAGTGCAGATATTTTGGCAGGCCCTCCTTGGGGGCCGTGCCGAACAGTGACAGCTTGTTGAAGAAGATGAATGCTAAACGAAGCGTATGGTCAAAAACGCAAGCCAACAATTGGCGGCTTTTACATATAGCCTATTGAATTTTATCATCGGCGCATGCACTTAGCCTACTTTGCATCTGACAGAAGGTCTCTTTAGCGTGTCAGTTGTTTTAATTCTTGAACCACAGAGTTCACACTGAGAACAATAAAGATAACCATAACTATATTAGCGTCCACACCAACAAAAGATATTGTTTATAATAGTTTTGGTGTCTGTCGCTTGAAATGCTCGAGCTCTTTAAAGTTCTGATTCTGATTGGCTGTCAGTGTTTTTATTGATCATACCATTCACAACAAAAATGATAACTATAATAATAACGATATTAGCATACAAACCAGTGGACAATATCGTTACATTTTCTTATAATTGTGTGCTGCCGGTCTGTCATCTGTCACTTTAAATCCTCAAGCTCTTTAAAGTCTCAAAAGTGGATTCTGAAATGATTTTATCTTTCATCAACTGCAAAAAATTGTTCTAAAGATCCATTCAGACCAAGAATGATAACTATAACAATATTAGCATACAACCAATGGATGATAACATTACATTTTCTTAACTGTGTGCTGCAGTTTTGTCGTCTATCTCTTTAAGTCCTCGAACTCTTTAAAGTCTCGAAAGTGGATTCTGAATGGCTGTCAATGTTTTAAGCTTTCATCCGCTGCAAAAAAAAAAAAAAATTCTAAAGGCCCGTTCACCCCAAGAACAATAACTATAAAAATAACTGTAATGATAACAATATTAGCAGCTGTAGTACAATTAGCTGTGGATTTATTTTATTTTTTTTCTAAATGCCTGTTGATAACAATTATAACAATATTAGCGTACAAACCAATGGATAACGTTCCACTTTCTTATAACTGCACCACTGTAGATTTCGTATGTATTTGTATTTTTTCATACAAATTTGTATGAATTTGATTTCTACAGAAACAAACAATTTAAACAACAACAACAACAACAAAAAACATAAGAAAGATGGTCTACCTTTAAACTTAAATATCAGTGGGACATAAGCAAATCGTACAAAAACGTACAAATTAAATTCGTACAAAGTACAAAGTAGAAATTCATACAAATTAGTTTTTTAATTAATTAATTTATTTTTTTTTTTACTGTCACTGGGGCATAAGCAGATTGTATGAAAATGTTTGAATGAGATCTTACGAGCTTCATACAAATTGCCATGAGAGTGTGTTGCAGCATGTACAAGTTCAACTGTGATGTATTTAAACTGTTACGTCCTCAAATGTGACTATTTATCATCTTTAGCCTCCATCTGAGACTGAGACAGATGTGCTGGCGAAACATCAGTCCTTCAGATTAAGCATTTCAAGTGGTTTTGCTTTGTTACTTGTTTGTGTTCCATCCTGTTTCTGGACACTCACAGCTCTTTCATTTCCACGGCTTTTGTTTTTCTGTCCCCTCAAGATGTTACAACCCATGATCCGCCGCAGCTGGGTGAATGTTTGCGCGCGTTTGCCCACCTCAAGGAGCTGCTTGTGCTTGAAGCGCGAGACTATTCAGCTGACAAGCCAAATCCAAACGTCTTTTTGTCCAAGACTTTGACTTTCTTATTGTGGTTGTTGATTAAGCGGACACCTATTCTCAACATGAAAGCTTTGAGGTCTCATAAATCAATATTTACTTTAGCAGAAGGTAGCAAGTTCATGATAAGTTACATATGAAACAAAACATACTTTAAAGTCTTGCATCTAATTGAGGTTTGGAGGGGGACATTGTCCAGAGTTTCTGTTGAAACCATCAGTATTTCCGCTGGCGCTGAGGAGGGATTAGCGTCATTAGAGCGCAGCGGTACTCTCACCGTCCAAAAGCAAACAAACAAGAAAAGAATTTCCATACACACAGCTGCCGCCCCATTCCTCCTTCCCTGGGTTACCCGCTGCAGTCACGCAGGTACTAAACCACAACTTCTCTGTAGGCAACATCAATCCACAGTCAATTGTTACGGTGCACCTGTATGTTACTTCTGATCTCGACCCAACCCTGCCGGTGTGAGCACACCCTCACCTCTTGGAAGCCATGTATGCGAGAGGTTATGTGGACACATGCAGTTTTAAAATGGATTTGAATGCTCGTGTGAAAGTACTGTTGATCTGCCCAGATAAATAGAGCAGGCGGTCAGTTTTTTCAGCGGCGAGCCCACATTGTGTATCGGAGAGCTAGAGCACAGCAAACAAGCCCTAGAAAACAGAGGGATCAATTTAGCTGAACAAACAATCTTTCATGTAATGATGGCTACTTATCTATTTATGTCCTGTCTGAGCCAGTGAGCGGCTGTGTTTTGCTGGCCATTATTCGCAACTCGTAACACTGTCATCCTGAAAAACAAGCAAAAAAAGATGCATCAAACAACTTCACATAGTACAAGGAAAAACATTTATGTGTTTTAAATAGATGGTTTTTATTATGTTTTAATTGAAATATATATATATATATATATTTTTTTTTTTTCTTCAGCAGATCTTTACAGAACAATCTGCTTGATTTCTGCACATTAAATCAGGGCATGTGTGATATATTATGTTACATGTAATGTATATAATGTGTCCAGACCAGTTTGGCAAATGGATGAAGTTATGATTCACATACTGTAAAAGATTAACCAGACAGCAGTTGCTCTGATAATAAATTCACACGGTTTATTTATTTTTCTGAATGAAAGAAATATGGCTGTTAGTACAATCAAATAAGTAATAATAAAAATGTATTTTCCATTTATGTGTCCTTTAATTTTTATCATATCTGAAAATTATCTGTAATGAAAAAGTTCTGCATAAATATATCTATTAATACTTATTTATTAATATTATACATATTAAGTGTAGTCTCTGTAATTTTAAACTGAATGAAGTAAATACATTATATTAATAATTAAGTAGTTATACTTTAAAAACACTAAACATTATATTTGGCTCTAGGGCTAAATGAACATAACCTCATTTGCAGGAGTGTTTTTATTTTTTTGTTTTGTTTTATGTTTTTTTATAAATGTGTAAATCATATTGTGCCTTGTTTACTCCTGTTTACCTCCATGCTTCAGATCTATTCAAACTTGTTGGGTTACTGAGTGCACAACAAAAAAATGAGAGCCCATGGCAGCACCTGCAGGCTCAGACAGCATTAGACCCAGTGCATGATGGATACACAGTGCCATCATCTGGCTGGAGAGAGACTTATCATCTGATTACAGTCCCAGTCCTCAGTCTGCTGCTTCACCCTTTCAGCACCGTGTTGAGAGAAGAAATTATATAGTTTTTAATATTACAGAAACTAAAGAATCAAAAAAAAACAAATAAAAAAAAAAATATGATCCAATTATTTTGAAAGCATTAAATAATGCTTAAAGTAGCTTTTGAATTAACGAAGGAACAAATAAATAATTAAATATTATTATATTATTATTATTATTTTTTTTATTATTATTATTATATTATTATAAAAATGTATGTTAGATTAATTTTAAGGTATTATTTGATGTTTTAAAAATATTTTGATACTAAAAAAATACACCTTAGTGTGAATAAATAAATAAAAATTTGTTTTATTTTGTAGTTAAGATTATTTGTAAGCTAATTTAAGCTAATTTAAACATTTTTTTAAGTGTTAAAAACATATTTTGATCACATCAAAGTAAATACACTTTAGTCTGAATAAATATTGTTTATTTTAAGTTCAGCTTATTCAAAAGGTAAATTAACCATTCGTTGATGTGCTATTATATATTAATGCAAAATATTACAAACTTCTTAATACAATTAAGCACACTTATTTTTATTTATTTATCTTTTTACATATTGTTTAAAAAATATATGGAAAGACACAGATAACTGCTTTACTTGATATATACCAATTTTTCCAAACACATACAGTCATGGCTCTTCAGACCCGGTGGTCTCGAGCAGGAAGCAACTCAGTGCACTTGAGCGGCTCAAACCCCCGGATTAACTGCGACTGACAGCCATGAATCGCTGTCGCTCAACAAATCTGCAGCTGTTCACTTTACAGGTGTAAAAGTCAAAGTTTAACCCTTGCTTACATGTAATTATTGCAGCTTTCAGAAAAAAAAGTAGAGCTCATAACCGAGGCTGCAGTGAGATGTGCATTGAGAAGCTGCTTTTCATCACGCCAACACCGTCTGGAAGACTTGGGCCCATCTCTGTGTGTTTCTCGCTGCCCCGGCTTGTTATCCCTCCTGGCCCCCGGCCAACCGAAAGTGTGAGAGCCGCCGCGATACTGTTTGTTACATTTCTCACAGTCGCTAATATCTTTCTCGTGTTGCGCCAGCGTCGTTGGAGGCCAAGAGATCTGGCTGGGGAGCACAGACTGCAGGTGTTTGCTGACAGTCCTCAGGCATTCTTCTCTGCCATTTAGGCAGAAAAAAACAAGCGAAATTGAGTGGATTAAGACACATGCAGGTACTAACAGCCCCAGAGAAGATATTTGACAAGGCACTTCACGCTAACTCAAGACAGGAGCTGCAGCCGCATGATGTCATGCCACTTTCAAGGCATTTTAACGAACAAGGACAAGACAGATGAAAGACCTGACAAACATATTAGAAGCAAATTCCCCCTGCGGTTTATGATCTGCGCTATGACTAATGCTACAAGTATAAACCTTCAAAAACACATCAAGGATTTGAATACGGCATACATATCTTTAGCTTTAGAGTGCTAGTAGGAAATATTATTTTAGATTTCTAAACAAAAGAAAATATTGTAATAATCCAGCAAGAGTTTTTCCATCTAGGGCTAGGGATTGCTAGGATATTGCTCAACCCGACTGTATGTTTTGACTGATTTTAACTCTTTAACCGCCAGCATTTTTGATCATTTTCACAAAACTTTCATGGCACCCATTTTTTTTTTTTTTTTTTTTTTTGAAAATTAAGCAGTGAAATTTTGTTAATTTGCTGAAATAATAGGAATTTCATTCTTGTAATGTGGCTGTTTGCTTCCTGATATCAGAACAGCTGAATCACCTTGACATTTGACAACAACAAAAATGAAAAACATCACATTTGAAATTAATTATTTTATAAATTAATCCATCTGGACAAAATGTAGTGACCAAAAGATCTCTGCAAAAACAGCTTGATGTAAAGCTGAATGTAAAACATCCATATTTTCTCATTACCCATCCATTCAACAGCCATATTTCCAGGTAACTTACGGTATTATCTTATCTCACACATGCAAAGCTTGTCTTCACCATATGATTTAAAGCCTTGAACTTGGGCAAGTTTATCAGCATGAGCGAAGAAACAAAAGACTTCAAGCAGCTTGATTCTGACATGCTCTCTTTGAGTGGAGTTCAGTTCCAGGTCTTGTGATAACATTCACAGCAACACCTGGACACTTCAAGGCGTCAGACGCCCACATACTGATCATGTAAAAAAAATAAAAAATAAACACAGCTACTCAAAGCTGCTCAGATAGTCTTAAAAATAAATGCTGGTTTGAGATCTGGAACCATCTTTTCCTTTTTTAACAAAAAGAACAACTAAAAAAAAGTACAACTTAAACAGAAGTTGGACTGATGCTTTTCCCAATATTAAACAGTTATCTCCTCATTAATCATTACTATTGTTCATACTGTTACGGTTGGTGGTGTGAAAGAGACGTTGCGATGGAGATCAAAGAAAGTCTTTTAATAAGGTAAATCCAACATATACAGGAACACTTGCCAACTAAACAAACGAGAATGGACACCGACTAAGGGAAAACTGAGGGTATTTGTTGGGTAACAAACAAAATAACTAATGAGTTAATCAAACACAGATGTACAAAATGACAAAAGGAAAACTAGGTTCCAGGGGAACAGGTAAACTGAAAACACAATGAAAACAGGACTGGGGCTGGAGCCGACGCTGGAGCGAGCTCTGGGGCTGGAGCCGACGCTGGAGCGAGCTCTGGGGCTGGAGCCGACGCTGGAGCGAGCTCTGGGGCTGGAGCCTACGCTGGAGCGAGCTCTGGGGCTGGAGCCGACGCTGGAGCGAGCTCTGGGGCTGGAGCCGACGCTGGAGCGAGCTCAGGGGCTGGAGCCGACGCTGGAGGTAGCTCTGGGGCTGGAGCCGACGCTGGAGAGAGCTCTGGGGCTGGAGCCGACGCTGGCGGAGAGCACTGAGGCTGGAGCCGACGCTGGAGCGAGCTCAGGGGCTGGAGCCGACGCTGGAGGTAGCTCTGGGGCTGGAGCCGACGCTGGAGAGAGCTCTGGGGCTGGAGCCGACGCTGGAGAGAGCTCTGGGGCTGGAGCCGACGCTGGAGAGAGCTCTGGGGCTGGAGCCGACACTGGAGAGAGCTCTGGGGCTAGAGCCGACGCTGGAGCGAGCTCTGGGGCTGGAGCCTACGCTGGAGCGAGCTCTGGGCTGGAGCCGACTGGAGCTCGAGCCGACGCTGGAGAGAGCTCTGGGGCTGGAGCCGACGCTGGAGCGAGCTCTGGGGCTGGAGCCGGAGCTGGGAGCGAGCTCTGGGGCTGGAGCCTACGCTGGAGCGAGCTCTGGGGCTGGAGCCTACGCTGGAGCGAGCTCTGGGGCTGGAGCCGACACTGGAGAGAGCTCTGGGGCTGGAGCCTGGAGCTGGAGAGAGCTCTGGGGCTAGAGCCGACGCTGGAGCGAGCTCTGGGGCTGGAGCCGACGCTGGAGCGAGCTCTGGGGCTGGAGCCGACGCTGGAGCGAGCTCTGGGGCTGGAGCCTACGCTGGAGCGAGCTCTGGGGCTGGATCCTACGCTGGAGCCAAATTTGGGTACTGGAGCTCTCACTGGGCACAACTGAGGATCAGGAGCCCCTCCTGGACTTAACAGGAAATCCTGAGCCCTTCCTGGCTGGAACTGGGGATCAGGAGCCCATCCTTGGCAAAACGAGGAATCAGGAGCCCTCCCTGGGCTTAACTGGGGGCCAGGAAAGCGCTTACAAGGTGCTGGGGATTTGGGGTTAGGCAGGTGGTTGGAGCCATTGGAGAGGTATGTGGAGGTTCTCGGTGTGAGGTGAGGTGGGGAGAACCATTTAAAGAACAGCACAAGATTAATCAGCTCGATCAGAGGAAAAATCAGCTGTCGGAAGATCGCAGCAGATTACCTCGTCATCCAACCCCAGCAGGAGGCACTGCACATGTACCAATCTACTTAACCACACTGACACAAATCATTTACTTTCGCATGTAGAATAGTAGAAATCATGAAAAAATGCTGGTAAGAATCTGAAACCGTCAGCACTGTCTGAGGAGAACACACTCTATTTTTGCCCATTACATGAGAGCATCTATGACAGACTGCCTGCCAAACTTTGTAATCAGTCCCTCTTTACCGCCATTAGTGTGTTGTGATAGCCACGCAGAGTTTTGAGGCCTGTCAGCTTGGTATCCCCTCAAGCTACGACAGGTCCTTCTGGAAATGAGGCACGTCCAAAGCTGCAGTCGACTAAATCCTGGCAGACAAGGCCTCTACACTCGTGCTCCCTATAAACAAACAGTTCACAATACCTCCAATGATTCCTCCCATTTACAGACCTGCTTTGAAAGTAAAGTGAGACTGTGATATCCTTGAATTGTAAAACTAAATTTAGGCGACTTTGGTGTAAATTGGGTTTAACAATGCAAACCTGAACTGAACTGATTTTCCTGGTTAACTTGGTCACATAATCACCTGTCAGCAATAGTTCAGATCTTAAGTTCAAATGTCATGATAAATATTATAAATGGATCTGATCGTGACAAACTGTAATGCTTTCTATCATTGCACACAACCCATGCTATGCTACAGTTAAACTTGTGAAGAAATGGAGGCAACAACAGATCTTTTCTTCCATATTTTGACGTACATCTTAGTGTAAAAAAGAAAAATCATAGTGTGGGACTTCAATCTGTATTTCATTGGATTTTGAGAAAAAATGACTGTGAGCTTGCAGCAATTATTATGGTGTTTGACAAGGCAAAAAACTAACCCTAAACCTTTAACATCACTTCAGCGTGGGACTTTTTGCACACCATTTTAGCCTCAGGGTATCTATTATATATGCATCATAACTAACATAACAGGACTACAAAGACACACATTCATTAAAAACCTTGCATACACACTTTGTAGGTGAGTTTGAATGCATGCACTCACAGAGACCTACAACGAACTGTGTTTGGTCAGCCGTGAGAAATATGTGGCTGTATTTAAAGGCACACTGCGTCTCGCTGTGGGTCAGTGGATGTTAGAGATGCAGGCAGGAAGGATTAGTTCCTCACGAAACCCAATCCTACATACTCTTAAAGCGCAGAGAGCTTGCCAGGTGCAACCAAGTAAGACCAACAGGAACCCAGCTTTAAGGATCCTAAGTGGGCAATTACAAGTATCTTCCATTAAATAGGATTAACAACGGCAACAAACAGAAACCAGAACTGTCTGTGTGTTTACAGAAGAGTGCTGGCTTCAGTTCAGTTTTCATGCCTTCAAATTTGGCAACCGACTAACATCTAAATAAACATATAAAAATATATATATATATATTGCATCCTCAGCATCCTCAATATATATATATATATATATATATATATATAAAACTGAAATATATAACATATAACGAAAAATGCCTTTTACTTCCAGTGCTGTAGTTAGTAACAATTGTTTTTCAAACCCTGACCACTGCCTGGCACTGATATCTAATGTATTGCCCAAACATTCCAGCAGGTGGAGCTGCAGACTAACATGAGGAGAAATATTATTGATGAAACTAATGCTTAAGAAAGAAATATTGGGTCGAAAGTGAATAATAGACTATGCAAAATATCTAAAAATTG